>NW_009614729.1:268722-351574 GCF_000690535.1 Cariama cristata
TTCCCTCTGATGTATGCCTTACCCTATGCCTTGGGGCTAGCAGGAGTCTGAACAAACCACATTTTTGCTCTGAGGATAAATAGCTTTGCAGAAAATGTTGGGACATCTAAAGATTCCTTTTTCTTCCTAGGAGCTCTGTTGAAAACCCAGCACTCTCCAAAGGTGGTTCTGTTTATTTCAGAAAAAAATTAAATGTGGTACATGGCAGTTCAGGAGAAGCAAGAGCTTTCCAGCCTGGCACGGGGGGGCAGGCCACAGCTGAGGGCAGAGACCCATCGGTTCATTAGGTGTGCCTACCCACCTCTAGTTCCCACATTGATCTCGACTTCTCTGTTGATTTTATTCCTGTATTTCCTATCTGCAGCTGGAAGCCCAGTGTTTCCAGAAGACAGTCTTTGGTCCCTCCTGTTGTCAAAAATGCCTAGGCCTGGGTGGGATGGAATCTGTGGCTGCAGAGGGACATACGTGGGGTCAGGTCCTTGGCTGGCTTCGTTCAGTCCACGCATGTTCTGACTCTCGGGCACTGGTGATTGCCCAAAGAGCAAGTGACTGTGCTTTGGGATTAGGTGGAGCTTGCTGGGCTCTGTCCTTTCTAGGCTGCCCACGACATCAGCTGGAGTCCCTGGAAGGGGCTGGGTGATGGGAAGAGGGGAGCAGGTTAGCATCCTAGTGCAGACCTTGCTGCCATCAGGTCTGGCATCAGCTTAGTTGCCCTCTATTCTTTGAACAGCTGAATCTCTCCCCTCAATCAGGCTTTAAGGGAAGATTAAGTGTTCAAAAGCACTATTTACATTTCAAAAACTAACCAGGGCCTGGTGTGAGATCAAAGTGGAAGTGGGGTTTAGGCGTATTGATCAGATGCCCAAGATGCTGGGCCGTTCTGCTTTCCTGTATCTTGTAAAGGATCAAACAAGAGTTTGGAAATGTAAGAACTGTCAGCATGGTTATTTTTTTCTAGGTAAGAAGAGCTTGTAATCCCAGGTGTTTAGATGATTGCCTCAAAGAGAAATCATTCCTTTGCAGTATTGCCTGGATTAATTAGGGACTACAACTTACCTGCATGGCACTTGTCCCTCCCTACACCAACCTCCTTACTGAAATGCTGGTCATCTACCAGACCTGGCAATCTACTCCGGTCCATGAGTGGGATCCTGTTACTCAGAGCTCACACTTTACCACTGCTCTTATGTGTAGCTGGAGCTCAGCCCAGTGTCGTGACTCTCCTCACACCAGGGAGCTGACACAGCCCCATGCATCAAAACTTGGATGTATATGAGACTGTGATGATCATGTAGAGCTGCACTAAAACTAAGCCCTTCTGAATGACTTTCAAGAGTGGAAGGTGTCCAGCAGAACATGACCAACCAGTTTTGAAAGTGGGATTGGATGGACTGGCAGAAATACCATCATCATCCCACGCTTCATCCACCGTACTGATACAGAGGAGAAAGGTTGGGGCTCCTCTGGTACCTGTCAGACTGCTGATTTTGTGGGTGCATGCCTGAAAGTTTGGCAACATGATACTGATGGATGTCAGGTGGGCACACACCTACGTGTCCATCCACAGCTTTCTGTGTCAGTGTCCAGTCAGTTTTCTGCCTTGGCCAGCTGTGCTGGAAGAAGCCAGCAAACAGCCTTGCATTCCCCTCTGTTGTAAATGGTAATAATACACCTTTACACTTGTGGATTGCTATTTCTCATAGATAAGATAACGGCATTAGGTCTGAGCCTCTAGGCTCGAAACGGCACCCACGGCATGCACCAGCCTTCCTTTGCTGTGTGCTCCGACCTCAACTGCGTGTGTCTGGCAGCAAGAGGACTCTGCAGGAAAAGTAGGACAAAGCACTCGTTTCTCATGCCTTCCTGAGAAAGTACAAGTAATGACAAGCTTAAATACAACTAAAAAGCAGGAACCTGTACCTGGAGTCAGGTTGCCGTTGTGTATTGATCTGTTTTGGAAGTGCTAGCAGGATGCTCCTATAGCTGTTCCCTGGAGGTTAAAGCTCCCCAAATCAGAGTTTCAGCTTGTGAAATTGTGGTCTGGTCTGCTCTGCCTCTGAGAAAACACTGCTGCTCTTTCAGATGAATACAGCACTCCTGTGCCTGGAAAAGAGATTTACTTGTGAATGGCAGTAGCAGAGAGTTTACCTCCTTCTGCAGACTTTTCATTGTGGGAGTCGTGGAATCACAGAATCCTTTAGGATGGCAAAGACCCTCAAGATCATCGAGTCCAACTGTTAACTGAGCACTGCCAAGCCCACCTGTAAACCATGTCCCTAAGCACTACATCTATATGTCTTTTAAATACCTCCAGGGATGGGGACTCCACCACTTCCCTGGGCAGCCTGTTCCAGTGCTTGACAGCCCTTTTGGTGAAGAAATTCTTCCTAATACTCAACCTAAACCTCCCCTGGTGCAACTCAAGGCTGTTTCCTCTTGTCCTATTGCTCATAACTTGGGAGAAGAGGCTGACCCCCACCTTGCTACAACCCCCTTCCAGGTCTCTATAGAAAGCGATCAGGTCTCCCCTCAGCCTCCTCTAATTCCACAGATTTTCTCCTTACTGTACATCCAGTAAGCGAGGACTCGCTGGTCACAGAGGCTAGCAGACAAGTACGTGTGGTTTCACAACTAGTTTCTGATGAAACCCAACCACAGCCAGAACGCGAAGGTGGCAGTGGCTGAGCCCCAGAGGCCCAGCTCACACCCACCCTGCACCAGGGCCGTCAGCTTGCTCCCCTCCTGCCCCACTCGCCCGGCAAAACTCCTCAGCCGGCCCACTGCTTTCCTTTGCAAGTAACTTTTTGGGTTTTATGTAGATTAACAGAGACTTTGGGCTGTGATTGAATAGTTGGTCAAACCCATCCAGGCTTCACAGACCTGAACATAACTTTTTGCAAAGTTTCGTTCCCCCACAACACTTTAAAATCAAGGAAGATCTGAGCCAGGCTGCACCTGGGTGTTTGGTATCTGATCTTGCTGGGACTTTTAAACTATGCATCATCTTTGTGAAATCTTCTTGTTATGGTTTGCGTATTGCAGCGATATGAATGCATTCAACAAGAGCTTTTCTCATATGAAAAAGGACTTTATATTTTAGTCCCTTTCCAATGGGTTCTTATGGATGATTCAGAGAACGTTGACTTCTCTGAACATGATCATTTAAAAAACGACCTGGGTCTCTAGCTGCGGTGAATGACGAGGGTCTGTAGTTCCAGCACTAGCTACCGAGGACATGATTTCGTGTCCATTTTGTGTGGCAGGCTTTATAAAGAGCGCATGAGGATTTTAGTCAGTCCTTGTAGGAGTTGATCCTCATCTTCCAAGCTCCCCAGCTGTGCTGTGTGGGGAAATAAGCAAATACACCGGTGAATATAGAGTCATACGTGGGTGTATGTATTCATACATGTGTCTGTGGCCATGTCTTCCCCCTGACAGGGGAGATGGGGAGGGGGAGAGGGTGGCTGCGAGTGTCCTAAGTGACTGGTAGCATTCACCTTACCTCAGCAAAGCTTTTAGGTAGGTTAACACAACCTGCCCATCACCTTCCCGGTGCTGGGCAATGAGTAGTGATGGAGACACACACGGATTTACATGGGACAGGAGCTGGTGTGTAAAACAACCCAGAGACCTGACATGAAAACATTTGTCGACAGTCCGTGTTGTGAGAGTCCCCATGGCAAAGGGGGTCTCTGTGCAGTCTGAACCATGAGGCATAGACAGGTCCCATATGTAGATGTGCACACTTGTTGAGGTCAGACATCTATAAATAAGATCTGATGTGAACAAAAGAAACACTAGTAACACACAGACGTGAGCAAACAGTGTATTTTGTGTGCATTGTAGGGTATGTCTGTGCACACTTTATGGGTTTTATTCCTGCCACGTAATTCAGGAAGGCTTCAGCAGCCTGGGATTTTCATCCGGGGTTTGCAATGGAAGAGCCAAGGCAAAGCTCCGGGTGCGAGATGAGCAATGGTGCCCAGCGTGGCCCTCGCCGCACCGCAGCCGGCTCTGCCATCCCCAGTTGTGCTGCGGCAGCTCTGAATAACGGGAACCAGCATGAAAGCTCCCTTTATTCCCTGCTTAATCCCAATGCTGTCTTGTGGGAGACAAAAAGTATGTGCCATTATAGAAAGGCTTGTTGTCCTTTATGCCTTGTTACAGATACAGGCATAAAGTGACCATGTGGCTGGTGAAGGACAGGTATTGTTCCCCCGGCTGCTGCTTGGGAAACGCACTGTAAAGCAGAACAAACATCCCAGGTTTTGTCTTTCTTACCTCCTACCGATCTGTCTTGCTTTTCCCCACCTACAGACACTAGTTAAGCACTAGAAAGAAGCTTAGATCAGTGGTGACTTCTTGTTGCTCTTTAATTCATGCAAATGTTCTTTTTAACTAGCTTGAAGTCTTTAAACAGCCCTCTGGGGAACCTTTTGTGTTTATGATTATTGAAACAAAAGTTTATTTCCTTTAAGCACAAAACAATTGGGGAATAGAGGGAAAGAACCTGCTTTCTTTTCTTGCAAATACAGTAAATTTAAAGGTCAGGTACAAGTTGACATAGCAGTGGGCAACTCAACACTTGGAAGAATTCCCCAGAATAGCAATAAAAAGTGTCAGCTGTGCAGCCTCACAACAGCACAAGGTTTTTTTATTTGTCTGTATCTGGAGTCGTAAAGACCTTACGGGGTCTGAGACAGGCTTTGCTGCTTTGGGACATGCAGGGATGTGTGCAAATACCCCGTATCAGGTGCAGCAAGAGACCTGCTCCCACTTTACAGCTGGAGTACCAAGTGTTACTGAAAGCTTGGGTACAGACACTCAGGTGGCCTCAAAACCTCACCGAGGGTCAAGCTTGTGCTGCAACCCAGCATCTTCCCATAATGGACGTGGCTCCAGGTCCACCCCCTCCTGATCTCATACATAGTCCAATTCCCGCTACATCTCTCTCATTCATCTTCAGGGTGGTGAGAGCCGGCACTGACACACCTCCGTGTGCTGGAGCAGTCCTGAGCCATTGCTTGAACAAAAAGCTAACTGGTTTTCCCAGTGTATCTGCTGCAATGCTGTAATGATGGACGTGGTCTCTGAACCCTCGACCTCCTGTGATTGTGAGGCATCCGCTGGCTCTTTGGGGAGATCACAGCAGCCGTTTTATCCTTGGGCAGGCATAACCTCTGCCCTGCCACATGCGACCCAGCTCCAGCTCCCTGCCCGAATGCTAATAGCTCCATCCCCGCTACATGGCGGTGCAACAACTGGAAATGCTTGATCTTAAGGTGCTAATGCTGAAGGGCCACATAAATATACCATGTAAATGACATTCACCCTGGGAAATGGATCTGAATCCTTTAAACCGAAGGTCTTGGTAAGCACAACGCCAACCACCTTCCTCCTGCACTGCGGAGTTAATGTGTTTGCAGGCTGAGCGCTTGATCTGCGCTCCCTCGGTGGGTTTGGGTAAGGCTGAGGGTAGCAGCATTGCTTCTGTGGGAGGTTTCTGCTCCGTCAACTGCCTCAGGTGGCCGGGTTAAATGTGCTTCCCATCTTCTTCTTTGATTTTTAGCTTTAACTCAATGAAGGTCAGTTTGGAGCAGCTCTCCTGGCTCGGGCTTTTCTCCATCTGACAGTGGCCAAGAGCAGCTGCCAAGAGCCAAGCGTGAGAATACAGAAGGTGCGTGGTGCTGGTTGTCCTGAGTGACTCGTGGGGTTTCCTAAACCAGAGCGACTTTGTGCTTAGGATCTCTTCAGTGGCTGTCTTCTCCCGTCAGCTTCTCTAGTTCTGAAATCATGTAAATAATCCTACAAATCATGCAAAGCTCCTACAGCAGCCTGTAGGAGCCGAGCTCCACGTCCTTGTTACATGTGTGAACAGCTTCCTCTTGTTTTCAAGCCTGCTGCCTGCTAATTTCAATTAACATCCCATAGTTCTCTCATTATGGGCAGCAAACACCCTTTTCTCCTTACCATCCTTGCCTCTTGCACTCTCACAGACAACTTCTGCGTCCACCTCCCTGGCTGTCTCCTCTCTAACCCTCAGCCAGCACCAGAAGAAACCGCATGGAGCCAATGTCCTGAACTTCCCGAAACAGCCACTGATGGGGATGACAACCTTATTTTGCACCAAAGGAACTGGGCTCAGCATCTTTCCCTGTCTTCTCAGTATGCCAAAGTCAAAGACAGTGGCCCTTTGCTCTCAGCCCATCTGTGTAATAGATCACTCTGACACCAATTCACTTGTTCTTTGTGTAATAAGTTATAATCTAGCCATTCCGACAGACATGTAAAAAAGAAAACTAACATGGCCTCTAAAATCAATGAGCCAGTAAATAGAGGGCTATAAATAATCAGGAGAAAGGATTTAATTAGCAACAAAACTGACTTGCAGTACACTGGATGCATATGGCAACCTCTAGTCTGAAACCGCCTCACGTGCTCTGACTCTTCCTGGCAGTCACCGGCGTGATCTCTTCTCGTGCTCGTAAAGACATAAAGACTAAGTTACATTTTGGGAGTTTTTTGCTCCCCAGCACTGTGCTGTGTGATGGCTGCCCTGTAGGTCTCTGCGTCGGTGCTGCTGAGAGCAGCATCAAACCCCTGAGAGCCCCAGGGCAAGAAGAGAGGAAGGCTCGCAGCGGCTCATGCTGGCATCCGGAGGCAATGCTGTGCCCACCACTGCCAGCAGCGGCTTTGCAGGTCCTGAGCTGCCCGCTGCCTGGGCAAAGAGTGGGCAGGATGGCAGAGGTGGTGCCTGCCCTCCATGGTGTAGGCTGGGGCTTTGCTGAACAAGTCCCCAGGCACACGCCCAAGGCACTTGCCATGCTTTTAGAAACTGATGTGGAGAAGTTGAGAGGTCTCTGCAAGCTGACGATGGGCTGTGCTGCTGCTGGCATAGAGTTTTGTTTGGCAAAATCTGGGTGTGAATCCAGACCCAGAGGCGAATCACGTCCAGCTGGATGTGGATCCAACCTGTGCTAGGTTGTCCATCCCATGACAAATCCGCTGGATATAGGCGAGGAGGGGATTTATCTCTGCAGAGCATCAAAGCACTGGTGCCCAGAACTGCCGTCTTCCATTCCTGGACTTACCGCTCCCTTTGTGCAGACTGGGGCTTCACACCTGGGACTGGAGGAAAGTGGCTGGATTTCTGAACGTGGTCAGTTAAGGAGCTTTTTCATTGCTTTCCCTGCTGGTATCATGGCTTATTGATACCACAGTAAGTGAAGATAGATCAGCAGAGAACCCAAAATGGGGTTAAGTTGTACTCAGAATCTACGGTTTGAAGCATCTCTGGCTTGCATTTGAGGAAAGGTCTGATAGATCCCTAATGCATTCTGGCAGACTCTCCTACCGTCTGCATCTCAGGCAAAGCCGCTGGCTGAAAAGAGATCTTTTCCTAAAGGAAGCTTTCCACAAAGCCCTGTCTTTTCTTTATTTTGCACCTGTCTTCTCCCTTAGCCATAGTTCAGTTTTCTCCTCATCAGTCCATGTTTGTGAATTCACCTAAGATTTTCAAATGAAAAGGTGCTATTGAGCAGCATCAACCCTAGGCTCCTGAATTTTCTGGGAATTACTTCACTGATCTGAGGTATGCTATATCATGTGTCAGTAAAGAGTAATTTTATTATTGAAAGAATGATTCCATTAGGTCAAACCAGATTGTAAAGATCCCTCTCCTGTGTTTTACTGCCTTTATAGAGTACCCAGCCATATGCCTCTTTAGTATCCATGTGCTATTTGGTTTTATTAATGCTTGCATCTGCTGGTGATTTGAGCAAGGGCCAAAGGTTCAAAATTGAAACTCAAGGACCCTCTACTACTAAAAGATTTTATTAGCCATAAATCTATTATAAAGTGCCTGTGTTGACAATAGGGAATAATATAATCAAACCTCTCTCCCCACCAGTGACAGCCCTACTCTGCTGCAAGGATCCACATGAATTAATCTGTCTTGTTAACCGTCCCAGAGTAAGTGCCTTTCAGGAGAAGAAAATACTTGAGCAAAATACAAAGAAACATCTGTGCCCTTACAAATACACCCTGCTTTCCACAGGGGCACTTATAGAAATAGATGATGCTCCATTCCAGTACGAATCTCCTGGGCCGTGTACTTTGTGTCGTTGCTGTCTCTGGTGCAAAGCGAACTGCAAAATGTTTCAGCATAAGAATAGTGGCTGTGGGCTTCCTTTGTGCTGGTTAAAGGAGAATATGCAGGGCAAATGAGATCCCTCTTGTACTCCCTGTCTTACTACTGCTTGGTTGGGTTTTGTTGTGTTTTTTTTTTTCTACCTTGGGAGAACTTTGATTAACTTCAGTCACAGCTTGCTGGAACAAACTTAAAAAGTTAAAGTTAAAAAAAAAAACAACACATAAACCTCTGATTATGAGGATTTCTGTGCCTGTGACCCTCTACACAGGCAAGAAGGGCCTGCCCTGTGTATAAAGTTACTGCTCCCAGTAATATTTGCAAGAGTTCGGGGCTGGGAGGAGCTGAATTTCATGCTGATTTCCAAAACTTGCCAGGCCTGTTTCCACCTCAGCCACAAGCTCTTTGGGAGATTTTTACTCTGTTTATGACTTGGATGTGTTTTGTTATTGGTAAAAGGACTAATCCCTCCTACCAGAGCAGACTGTGAGACTAGACTGGCCAACATTCGTGGTGCTTTGGGCTATCGGCTGACTGGTATTTGCACCTGGAGGCTGATAATTCCTTTTCTTTAAAGACTGTGGTATTGTTCCTACAACGAAGGCTATTCCAGTTTGGATGGTTCCTCCTTTTCCCTGTAATTGTGATGGGAAAATGTTACGTTGCACTTTACCTGACAGCCCTTCGCAGCTACCATTCAGTGTTAGCAAACCCTCTTTTGTCTCCCCTCTCCCCTCCTTTTGCAATCTCTATAATCATAATCCCAACCTGGTGCTCACAACTGCATGGTGTTTTAGGTGCACGCTGAACTAAAAGTCTTAGGGCCATCAAAATTGAGGGGGGAGGAAGCTCTTTTTGTAGTAACAAAAGGAGAAATGCCGAGAGGACTAAACACCCTTCTCAGTTACTCCTCTAAATACAGAGAGCCTGGACATTTTAATGGCACAGTTTTAGACGTATACCAGCACAACATTTTAAAAACTTGCTTTAAGGAATTAAACGAACTTGATTCTGAGACAGAAGGCTGCCAAAAATAAAATAAACCCCGTTACTACCTAGATTCTCAAGTCCTACGTGGCCAGGCTTTAATTGCTCCGTAGCAGGAACCGGGCAGTCCTGTAGGTGTGATGAGCTACCCCATTCTCTGCATGGAGCTGTCTGCCCCATGGCCACCATAGGACTAGTTTGGAGGGAACGAGAACTGTGATTTGAAACCTTTCCGGTCCTTTGCTTGTTTGTTTGTTTCCAGAACAACTCTAGAAACTACACCCAGGACCAAAGCAAATGAGGAAAGCATGCAATGTTTTTATAACTCAGAAACACAGACGCAGGTGACCTCCTGCCGGCGGTACAGCTGGTCACTCTGATGGAGCATATGGAAGCAGCAAGTTCATATCCTTTCTCCTACTACCTTTCGTGCTGTGATTGAGCTCAAGAGAAAAATATTTCATTGTCCAGTAGTAAAAGCTGAACATTATTGTCCTGCCTCCATCTGCCCATTAGCTCCCTAAAAATTATGCAAGACGGAAAACAACATTGCGAGTCCATGGCAAATGATGGGTGGAAAGTACACAAGTACCTCCCAGAAAATTTCTGCAGAGACAGAAGTCCTGGCACCCTGCCTCCGTCAGTTTGTAAGCGTGCACAATTAAATTTAAAAGTTTGTCATGGGACTGACCACCACTGCTCTTATAAAACCCAAGAGTTCTGCATTTCTGGCATGAAACTGAGATCTTGTCTGGAAGTGTCATGAGCAATGTACCAAGACCTCATGTCTTCCTGCCTGCTAACACTGCCAGCATCTCACTAGCTGCTCAGTTCTTTTTCTTCACTCAGGAAGACAAAATAGCAATAAAAACCCCCATAGTTTGGGTTTTGTTTCCTCCACGCCTCATTTGTATTTCTCCTATATTAAATTTTGTTGGGGCCGTTTCACACATAAACTTTATATTTCTTTTGTGCTGGAGAAAATCTGAGCAATTACTTAATGCGGCTCCATTTATGAATCTCGTCGTGACAGCAGCCTGTCATCGTTGCTTCTGCAGGGACAATGTGAGCGAGAGAAGGGAGCGTGAAATACGTCAGTCAAAGGGGAAGGATGGGCTTGGGCTTTTGTAACATTCGACTGGGCTTCAGAAGGTTCACGGACTTTGTGATTTTGAGGCAGACCAACTGTTTTCATTTGCTCAGAGTACTTGCTCTCCTTTGGACAGGAGATACCGGTGGCTCGTGCCCTTCGCCTTTCCCTCTTGGGGATGCAGAGTGGGAAATAAAACCCTGAAAGCATTCGCAGAGGTGGGCGTGCAAAAGTCAAAGCAAGACAACCCAGAGTTGCATCTTTGGTAGCTACACGAGGAGAGGGGCAAGAAAGCCCAGGGCTTTTGGGGACAAGGGGAGAAGTGGATGGGGCTGGATGTGGTTAGGGTGTTGGCAGCATGTTCTGTGCTGGATGCAGAGGTTGTGGATGTTAGGACGTGCCTTATGTTTCAATTATTCTATAAGCTTTCAGCCACCCACAAGCTCATGCTTTAAGTACCCTTTTTAGAAGACCTGAGTGAAACAAGTCCATTGTATTTCAGAGTCACTTACTGCTGGGTTTCTCATGGCAGTGTTATGGTTGGGAAATAAATGGTTTTTTTCTTTTTCTTTTGCAGAAACTTTCAAGCACTTTCAGCAATCTTAAATGGAAGAATAGTTTTCAGACTCACGGTAACTTCTCTTTCTAAACCCTGCTTTCCCAGAATTACTCTCGACATGCATCTGAAAGGATAACTAAAAATAAAATATTGACACTTTTGTCAATATCTTAAAGGTGTTCAAAAACCAATGAACTGAGCTTAGAAGTGAGATTGTGGCTGCTATTGTCAGTGGGCAGCAATTCAGCGCACTTCTCAGCAAGACCTAAAAGCTGCTGCTCCTTGTCCGTGACTCCCACGTAATGCTGTGTGCTGCAGCGGAGGGTTAAGCACTTAAACTTATTTAACAAAGGCTCACTTCATCCATTGACTCAGACTAGGGGAGGAAAGGAGGAATGTCTAACTTTCTGCTCCAGAAACTCTTGAAGCTTTGGCTTGTTTCTTTGCCAAAGAGAAAGCTATAGACTGGAATAGCTGGAGCTTTTAGCAGAGCTGGAAAGTTGGGAACAGCAGAACAGATATGAACGAAATGGGTGGATTTATTAGTCGTGTTCCTGCCATCCAAAGTATCTTAATCTCACTACTTCTGTCATCAGCGATTCCCTAGACATTCCAGAGCAGCCTCTGGTTCTTAAGGGAATTTCACTATTTAAAAATTGCTTATGCACAAAAAAGGAAAAAAACCACCTTAATTTTAACTTGCCACAAAACAAAGTAAAAATCACATAGCACCTAGCAAGTTCTGCTTTTAGAAGTGCTTCAGTTTTTCACTCTTGGTATAAATTATGTTACGATTCTTTAGAAGACAAATGTCATGTTGGGACAGGTGCTGTAAGCACTCTGTTTTGCCAGCATTAACATGGACATTGTAGGGTTTTTCTCCTCAAAACCCTAAAGTTCCCATCAGAACCTTTGCTTTCATCATTTTTCGTGGGGAAAAAAACAACTTTTAAGTAATAAATCAGCTACCTGTCTGGGAAAACATTCCTGATTCCAAGTTGCGGAAGACAGGGATGATCCATGCTTGTATTTGAGGAGCTATAAATAGCCATTTACTTTCACTACTAAGTAATCATCTTATTACAATTCATTTGTGGAAGTCTGCAAAATCCACATCCTTGCTAAATAAAGCGTACATTACACATCTCCGGTGGTTACCTCCCAAGACTGCCATAAACATAGTCAAACCCAGCGAGGCTTCACGTTGGCTTCGGCCGGCTTTGCATCCAGCCCCAGGGAAGACGGCTCAGTGCATGGGGTTTGGTTTTTTTTTTTCCAAATGCGTTTTTTTTTTTTTGAGTCCAGAGCTTTTCAGGCAGATCTATCCAGTTTTGGTTCTCGAGATGAGATGATATCAGTTTTACATTTCCTGGTTCTTTGCTACTCTGCTGTTGTCTGCAGGGTCAGTGGTACTTAGGATCATAACATTTTGCTGTGCCTGAAGTCAGCGTTTGATTTTAGTACTTTGCTGAACCATGGTCTTACGCCACTTGAAGGCTCCTTGTCTAGGGGAAGGCTGTGCTTCTCCGCTGATCCTTCGTATGACCTCAAAACTCTCTCCACATGACCCCACCACACATACCCACACCCTCCGTGTACAGCAGGCCAGCATCTCTAGCCCATCTCTTTTAGGAAAAAAATGCCCTGAGATCTCTGAATGAAAAATGCTTTATAAAATTGTTGTTCTCTGGAGAGCAATAAAATTGAGTGAGAGCCTTTCTGTGGAATTTGTAAAGCCAACTACAGCGTTTAATGGCAAATTAAGTCTTTACTGCAGGACTCCATAGGCTGGTGTATTACCATTCCCAAAATGCCTGGAATAATCCATTTCTCTAAAAGCCTTAGGACACTAAGTGAACTGCATGAAACCCCTACAAATACAAAAATAGTCTAGACTGTTCTCCTTTCATTTCTTTTCCAGTAACACAGGGCTTATTTCCTCTTCTGTCTTGGCCCTTCAGACTTGTCCGCAGTAGCAGGAATCTACTCTTGGTTTAAGACAGTTGCCAAATTCATTACTCCTCTGCAACGTGCAGAGTCCCTTGTCACGGTGGCCGCTATCTTGAATCCTGACAGATGGCTTGGGGTGTTGGGCTGAGCTCCAAGGATAAACATTTTCTAAAGCATTAATCTTTATAGTGATTGTCTACAGCAACTACTTCATCTGGCTTTTGGAAATCAATCTGGGGTGGGGCTTTTTTGTGTCTTCTGGTGAACATAATTTGATATAAAATTTATAGCTTCTCTTTAGAGGTGTCAGTCCTGCCCCGTGCATGACAGGATAAGTGGGGAGGTAGCAGCCACTTGACCAGAAGATATTCAGAAGCTGTTTGGGGCCAGTTTTTATTATAAGTTGGGATTGGGTCTGGGCTTGTGGACATGAAGGTACAAGGATAAATGCTCTCCTCTTAGGAGCTGCAGAGCAGGCGCTGCCTGCAGGATAGAGGGAGATCCTCTAAGGGGACAATTTTGACCCTCATGGTCCTCTGGTTGCAGAAGTCCACCCCAGAACACCCCTTCCCAGTTCAACCCAAGGGCTCTCTGGGCTCCGTTACCCAGCTAGATTAAAGCAGTAGCCTAACCTATAAACCTGAATTCACATTGAATTTATGGCCCATCTCTCGTTTGCGCACAAAGAGCTTATAGCAACTGTTTCCATCCGAGAAACCAAACTGCAGGTGGGTTGCATCCATTTCGTGGTAGAAAATGTAGTTCATGCAGGATTATAACTCAAAAGGTGGTGCTTGGTAAAACTCATCCCCTTCATCTTCACGGAACTCGTAGCATCTTTACATCTCTCACCCCGGCAGCCTCAGCCTGTGAAATGCGGGGTGTTCCCTGTTGTGACTCCTCGCACCCCCAGCCCATCGGGTCCCACGTGTCTGGGCAGGAAGGCAAAGGGTGGGTTTTCAACAACTGCGATATTGAATCAGGCACTTCAGTAATTCTTCTTTCCTCACTCCGACATAGGAGAGAGAGGGGATCAGAGAAGAAGTGGGAGGAGGATCATCATATACGTACAAACATTAAAGCTGCATTTAGCACCTGTCTAATTTTCAATACGTGCTTAGCTGCGATGCGATATGAGGCACTGAGGTAAGTGACAATTTATGCAGCATTTCTAGATTAGCTGTAACTGACTTTTTTGGCTCGACAACCACAATGGAAACTAAAATCACTTCAATCCAAGCCAAGAAAAAGGTGTATATTTAGGGGAAGGGAAAAATCTCAGGGGTTTCTTCCTTTTTGTTAAAATGAAGGGAATTTTGAAGCCCAGTGTTTTGAAAGCAGAAATATCTTAGTCTCTGAAACATATATGTCACTTGGTTTTCAGAAAGCCAAGAGTACAAGGAGGTGACCCAAAACTTCATTTTTTCAATTAAATTTTTCAATTTTTCAATTTTTCAATTTCGATGCTATCTGAAAAGAAAATTCCCAGCTTTTACCCAGTCCCAGGGCAGCTTCCTCTTAACACAGCCCCTGCATGGCCAGTCTGATTTTCACCCCTTCATGTAACGTACGTCTTACTGACACAGCCCAGCAGTCTTTATCCCAAGGCAGTGGACAGATCCATTCCCAGCAGAAGGCACTAAATCAGACAGAAAGCCACTGAGCAGAAGCGCAAGGGTACAGTTAGAGTCTAAGAAGACCGAATTGCTGCACTGGGTCCAGCCTAACTTTGCTCAGCTCCTAGGGCAATACTAAATCCAGGTTCTTCCCCAGGGTTCAGTGTTTCTCCCTCAGTTACTTCGATGGCCTCTCTCCTGCTGGGGTCCGTGGGTGTGTGGGTCTCCGGGTACTTGTCGTTGGAGCATGGAGCGGGTCCATCGGACTCCTTGAGCCTTGGGGACCAGTTCCCTGCTATCTTCACTCTTGCACATTTGTCGACACGGCAAAGCACAGAGGGGTTTCACGGCTCCCTCTGAATGGGAACAGGATGTGAAACGTGGCCAGGTCCCAGCAGCCACTTCTAGAAGATCGTCATTTCTCTGAGTCCAGCTTAGATCACAGAGAGGAAAAAAATCATTGATCTCCTGTGCATGGCAGCTTATCTCAGTGCACCATGGGGGAAATTTCTTCCTTGTCTGAAAAGCCATTGAAAGACCTGTGCACTGCTTGTTTCATACAAAACTTTATTGCAGGTTTTGGTCTGTGTGCAGGGTGATTTTCTTTCTTTTTAGGTTTTTTTCCTAACATAGAGAAAACAAGCACCAGCCCAGGAGCAGAAGATAAGCAACAGAATGCCCTTGCACCTTCCGATCCATATAACTTAGGTTTCAACTGAGTGACCCTAGGCCAAGGTGAATATAGACCTAAACTGAAAGCAATGCTGCCCGGTTTGTAACATTGATACACAATATCCAGCTGGCTGTTAACAGGAGAAGGGCGTTTTTCAACTAATAGGGATTTTTTTTCACATACGTGTAAGACGCCAAAAGACAGCTCCTTTGCAGTGATGCTCGAGAAGTGTTTTGTCTGGCACGGAAGGCTCGGTGATGATAAAATGCCATCTCCTGCACTCCTCACTGCCCCACTAAAATCTGTGTTTGATTAGCACCGACATCACATCAGATGCAGGCACCACAGGTCCGAGAGCAGGCAAAGTGCTGCCTCGGCAGGCAGACATCCGTGCCAAGGCTGCTGCCCGCACCAGGGGAGGGCTTGGAATATCTGCAGCCCCCCCACAAGCTGTCAGGTTGACAGCACCGGTACTTGCTCCTGTACCTTGCTGAAGCAGGTGAAAACTGTCCCTCTGCCTCGACAAATAAGTTTCAGGTCAGCATTGGAACAAGCTGCTTGTAGCCAAGCCATGACCGGGTCTGCTTTGGGACTGGGTTGGCTTCTTGCAGCACGTGGTACCCTGTCCTCCAGCATCGCCCCAAAGGGCACCATGGGTGCTCCGTACTCCCTGTGATACATGCAATAATTCCTGCTTCCTGAAAGTCTGTTTGTATGACCTTCTTGGGGCATTAGGACTGCCTAACAGACCCTCTTTCACAGCAAAGGGACAAGAGAAAATGCTCAACCCCAAGCCATCCAAGTGAAGGTGGAAGCTTGCTCAAATTTCTGTCCAAATCCCCCCAGCCCTAATGTGCTGTGAAAAAGAGACAGATGCCCAACCAGCCCTCACGTGCTGCCCTGCCACAAAATCCCCCTGAGAGGTTTGTGATGTTCCCGGGCACAGCGCCGGCGGTGCTGTTACCCTGAGCAGTGAAATCACACGTGTAGCGTGACTCTGCATCGTGCTGCTTGCGCACGTCGTTTGTGGACATAAGCTGCCAAAAGGTAGAGAAAAACATCTTTTAGGATCTGAGCCACCCGGGCTGCGGTTGCGGCTGGCAGAGTGATTTTTTGTGCTTGTCCTACTCGAGATCACTTGTCAGGTTGGAGTGGGGCTGGGTGGAAGCTCTGCTGTTATTTTGGGTCACTTTGCCCTCTAATCACTGCAGCACAGCATGGCAGCGGTACAGTGAAAGATCCCCCCTTCTCTCCCTGCCACCTCACTTATATAGGCTCAATCATGTTCTCACTAGAGGCAGTCAAGCCACATTCATTGCACAGTTTGTTTGCGAGCTTGGCATTTTTCATCATTTAATAATATGCAGCAAACGGTTTTTCACACTCTTAGAGCAGCCCCATAAAGCACCGCAACGAGCTTTGGCAGTGATTTTACTCAGCGCATTTATTGCATCAGTTGTTGAATAGAACTGTTTGTGCATCTTAATCAGAAACCTGGCCCCTATTTTGTTTCCACTAATAGGGGAGAGGGGGACAAAAAGGACTTTTGGGGGAGAATTCAGTTGTTCCAAGTTGTAAAATCATAGCTTTGTTGAAGTCACTAAATCTCTGCTGGTGGTCTGACCCCTGTGTTTTAACATGGAGGGAACCCTGTTGTTAATTAGGAGCAATTTTAGTCCTGTTTTAGGCAAGTGACCTCATTTTGTATCATAGCAGAGTATTCCGACAGGGCCTCCAGGCAGGCTGTGCCTGGATATTAGCAGGTCTGGCATGGTTTTCTGCTCTCAGTATCCCGAACTACTCGGCAGTGCTGGTGTCCCAGGACCCAAGGCTGGCAAGGAGCCGGCGCAGATCTTCAGGGCCAGGCAATGCATGTAGAGAAGCCTAATTCCCGATTCCTCAAACGGTGCCTTTTCCCCTCCCGAAGAAGCCCAGAAATGGAGCAGCCAACATAGAGACTGCAGCGCGGTGATCACAGGGAGGGAGAGGAGAGCCAGCTGGCTTCTGCGCCTTGGGATCTTGTTGGCTTTGGAGAGGGACGCTTTCAAAATGCCCTGCTAGGTTGGGGCTGCCTCAGTTTCCCGATGTTTCCAGCTGTCTCTGCAGTGAGTGGTGGATGGGATTTGGTAAAATACAAGTTGTGTCTTAAAATACCAGTTGGCCAACAGTTGCATGGGCAGCTGGGACCTTCTGAGGTGGGCGGTGGGAGTCGTAGGCAGCTCTTACCCTCTTTATGTGGCTCTAACCACTAGATGGAGGCACAGATTGATGCTCGGGGAGCGCAAGTTCCACCGTGGCAATAACTATAATCCCCCATTTTCAGCAACTTTTCTTCCTGGGATCTCTCAGTTTACCTGGTGGCAGAGATTTCTGCTGCAAGAAAGCAAACAGCAAAAGCCAAAATGGCAATGCTGGTATGGGGTACAGCTATGGGAACCCCTGCTCTGGCATGGCACCTGCGGTTAATCTGAAAGGACATTCCCAAGGACTGCTGTAGCACGGTCCCTACCCCTGTTCTTGCTTTCTCACCTGCCTCTGCAAAGGCAGCCTCTCCGCCTGCTCCTCACACCTGGTTCAGCCCACGGTTGCTTCTGCACACCTCAGCGGGGTGGCAGTGGCAGCATCTTTGTCACTTATGCCATGGCTAGCATTGCTCTGACTCCAGGCTAGAGCAGCCGAGGGGCATCTACAGGCACATCTATACAGTCGAGCTCCCTTCCCCTGCTCCCATCTATGTGAAGAGCATGGTCTGAGCTTCATGCACACACTATTTGCTGCACCAGCAGGTCTAGCTGCTTTATTTGAACAACGTACCCTCCCGCTGCTTGTGCCACCCATGTTATCCCCCCTCCAGTGTGACCGCCAGCTTTCCTGGGCAGAGCTGCTCACAGCCCAAGGCCAACCCGGTCCTGTCCTGCCCTCCGCGAGTTACAACAGTTTGATGCATATCATGAACCTACAGCAGCACATATGGGTAGGGGAGCCACAAAAATGATGAAAAGGTTTTGAGAATTGGGCCTGGAAGAGACAGACAGGCTCAGGCTGGAGAAAAGATGACTGTACGGAGGCAGGAGTGCTCTTTGCAACTGGAGAAGAGGCTGTTACCGGGCAAGTGGGGAGAAATTATCCTCATTAGTCACTGACAACAACGTGAGAACGAACGGGCTGGGGCTGCAGCAGGGAAACTGCCGTTTAAGTGCTAGAAGAAACATTATAACTCTAAGCAAAACTGATGCATTTCAAGTGGGTAAAGTAAGTCCGTGGCATCCCTGCTCCTGGAGATGCTCAGCACTGGGTGAACCTCTGTCCTCTCTTAGAGAGAAGAAAACACCAGGCAAAGCTCCTCTCTCAGGCACGGAAGACAGTAATGGAGCAGAAGGAGCGTCCTCCTGCCCTGCCCACACTGACCAGCGATGCTGGTACCAACAGACGTCCTGACCCGCTGCCCAACAGCACGGCGTACGCGAGGGGGAACGACGGCTGGTCTTTCTTCACTGTTAGAGTTGTTAGGCATTGGAACGGGCTCCCCAGGGAGGTGGTGGAGTCACCATCCCTGGAGGTATTCAAAAAACGTTTAGATGTGGTACTTCAAGACATGGTTTAGTGGACATGGTGGCATCAGGTATACGGTTGGACTTGATGATCTTTGAGGTCTCTTCCAACCATAATGATTCTATGATTCTATGATTCTATTCTATGGTCCAGCCTGCATGCCCCAAGGCAAAGGATCTCCTCACTCCAACTTTGCAGCCGGCTTGCTTTGCCACATTTCATCCATGCTACTTCACTGCTTCTGGCACGGTGCCTGCTATTTTTGCTGCAGAACAAACCTCATTTGAAAGAAACTCCTGCTGCTGAAGTGCTGGCACAAGATGCTAGAAGCAGTAAGCACCATGGGTGGTCGGCGTAACCCCCTCCGTGGTCAGGAGCACTTTCCCTCCAACGTGCACAAGCCTTCTGGCAACACTGGAATAACTGGGACTGAGATCTGGGCATTCAGCATGTCCACCCCAACCAACCTGCATTGGCCATATTGTCCCCAGATTATTTTTTTTTTTTGGAGGGATTTGGGACCAGCAACCGAAAAAGCTGCAATGCAAATGCCAGCCAGCCAGCCGGCAACTCCTACGATCCAACTGAACAAAGCTGACAAACTTCATTTTTAGCTCTCGTCTCAAGACCGCACGCTGCAAAGCACAAGGAAATTAGTGTCATTAGCGAGGAAACACAAGAGGAGGACTCAGGCCAGTTGGGATATAAACTCTTGGCTCTGAGGTTCAGCGCTCTGGCGGTGTCTGGTAGCAGAGCCTCATTCAACTTGTGTCCTAAAGGAATATTTTATGCCTGTCTCCAAATCAAAGCTACACCTGTACTCGTGAAGAAGCAACACAGTCCTACAGAGCATCTGTGTTTCCCTTGGAATAAAGAATTACGCCAATATAAAGTATTTTTGCAAGGAAATGTGCTACTTACATAGTTATTAATTCATTGCTGGTCATGGCCAAACTCACTCCTCTACTAAGTCATCTATTAGATGAGCCAAATGAAATTTATTAACACAGCATTGATCATTTAAGTCTTTTAGCATAAAGCATAATGGAATAGAAGCAGAAGTAATAATTTCTTGCCTGGCTTCTGCTTCATGTCTTGTGCTCAGAGCCCTGTGTTACGGCTTCAGTTGTTCCTGGAGCTTCTTCCCAAACAGGCATGTCGGAGCAGCTGAGGGGGGAGGATTTTCTGGATTTTTGTTTAAAGACAAAGAGTTTCCCTTTGGGTTTGGCCTGAAATGACTCTGAAAACTGCATCAGAAAAACAGAAGGAAGACTTTAAATAGCTCTGAGGACAGGCTAGCCAGAAGGAAGAAATTCTTATTTGGACAATAACAGGGGTGTTGCCATATTTGCACTCAGAGGGGCCCGTTGCCCACCTCCCGCAGCACTCAATCTCTCTCCTTGTAGGACCTCACCTCTTTTTTTGCACTTATTAAAAAATAGGGGAGTCGAGGCTTCGGGGGGAGCTGGGGCAAGGTCTGGCCATGCAGCAGAAAGCCAAGTCTATCTGCTAGGCTGGACTCCAGCACTACCTAAGCCAGCACAAGGCAGCTCCTCGCCTCCACTAGAGGTTGCCCCAGTGTCACTTTTTCGGAAGGAAACCGCGCATCCCCAGAGGAAATTGTCTAATCACCGTTTTGTACAATTAGACTCAGACTTTATGAAGCTCTGATCATTTATGTTCACAAAGCGAAGTTTGTTTCTACTGGAGATAATTTAGCCTCTAGGCAGATGGGGATTTTTCGTGGGGTTGCTAATTCTGAATTTGTTTGATGGGGAAGTGCAGCTCTTGTTTCCCTCCCGCTGCCCCCCAAATTAAGAAGAAATCATAAATACGTCTTTGAGGTGAGGCAGGTCTGGGGCAGTCTCAATATGGAGCAAAGCCTCTCGCCGTTGGGAGCCCCGTGGACTCAGAGATGGCAGCTCAGTGATGTTTGTGAGGATCTCAGTCTCTAAATCTTATACATTTTACCACATAAAATGACAGACAGGTCCCTAAGTGTTAGGCCATGTCAAAGATGCTCAAAGCTCTCAGCTCCTAATGAAGTTAAATAAGAGTTAAGCTTCTGGGGTCTAAATAATGTTAATTGGGACTTACAAGATTAAGCCACGGAGACATGGGGGAGCACAGCCCTTCCTTTCTTCTCGTCTTTAATTCAGCGTGGGGACAGACAACAGAGACAGGAGTTTTGCACAGCGGGGACTCTGCCATGTCTCCAGGAAATGTTCACCAGCAGCATCAGTCATACGTGACTCACCCCAGCCCTGCGATGAAAAGAGCATCAGCGTTGCCTGGCCAAGTGGGGAGAGCGGCAGCGACTGGGTGTAATAGAGCTATCACAGCCAGAAATCTCCATCAGGTACCTGCAGTGAAATGTCATATTAAATCTAAGGTGGAGGGGGGAGAGAGGAGGGACAAAACACTGAGGATTTCAAAAATAAAAACATCAATTAATCCCCTGTTTTCACTCCTGCGTCAGCGCAATGCCCGGGGGACCCTCCTCCGCCCCTCACCAGCAATCAGCCTGTATCAAAGCATCATTAACCATTGTCAGGTCAAAGACATCTCCATTATAAACGAGTCCTAGCCCAGACTTAGAAGAGTTTTGCCATTCACACTGTGTAGTCTTGACATCAAAAGAAGCAACGCATGAATTCTATCCCGGGGGCTCTGAGCAATGTGTGGGGTTTACCCCTTAACCCCAACTCCTTTGCTGCTATATGCGATCAAATATTTATTTACTGATATTCAACAGATCATAAAATGCTAGGAAAATAAGTCTGGAAACACCTTTAAAAAGTCATCTACTCTAACTCTCTATCCACAGCAGGATCAATGCTACTTATAACATCCCCGGCAGATATTTTTCCTAACTATTCCTACAGACTTTCAGTGCTGGAGGCAGTACATTCTCCATAGGTATCTTTTCTTCACTATCCTTACTGTTATCGCTGTTACATGTTGTTACTGTCTGAATCTGTGTCCATGCAATTCAAATAAGCTCCCTCTTGTCCAGTTGATGAAGGATTTTGCACTTACGGGACAAGAAGGTTTGTCACAATTCACCATTGGCGCACACAGGTTTGCATTTCACTTCAGTGGAGCTCATGAAAGTCTGCAGCCTGAAATGAGCATTGATTTTTCATAGCGTGTCTGGGTTTGCTTTTTCTTATGGGGATAGATCTCACGAAAGTTGAACTAGAAATTGAAATATTTCTTATAAGTATATTTATAAATCCAAAGATTTAGCAGCTTGCTGTTGTTATTGCTGCTGGACTTACTGATGATTTTGATTTTAAAAATAAGACATTTAGCAGAAATTGACTTTTTCCATAGAAATTTTAATCGTGATAGAGGTTTTCTATTTTTTCAGTCAAACCTTTTAGATTAAAACATTTGACTAAGAAATCAAAATGTCTACAAGAGTGGATACTTGTGGAGCATCACAAGTTTTCACTAAAACTTTCAAAAGTTAGGGAGGAAAGGAAGTCTCTAAACGCACATTTAGCCAGCAAGATAAATAACCTGATTTCAGAAGTAGCGGCCGTGCAGGGGCTCTCTTCGGATGCCTCCTGTGAGTAAGCGCTCAAGAAGATAAATGGAGGTTTCCCAGCCAGCAGCTTTCCTGACTTCAGAGAAGCCGTGCACACGAATAGCTCCTCGCTGAACTGGGCTTTTCATTACTTTTGAGTGACACTTTTAAAAAATAGGACCGTAAACATAAAATCCCCTTGTCCCCTTCCCCCACACTCAGTGCAGCCCCTTCTGGAGGTGAGGGCAGAGGTTTAACAGCCTTCTCCCCATCCTTGCTTGAACGGTTGGGACAGAAGGATGGTTTATGCACAAGATATTATGGTGTTTTATTGAGGAAATACGTGCCTGTGTCATGAGATACTGCCTGGGTGAAAACTGGCATAAGTGAAACCAAGATATTGAGCCATCTCCCAAAGTCCAGACAACTTCTTGTGTCCCACAAGACCAATCTGAGCCCTCCCAAAGACCCAAACTCACATACTCATCTCCTACCTGTGGCTTTCTGCTGTTATCACCTTATCCTCTTCCTTTGTAACCGTACCTGTGACAGGAGAGTTGCAGGGCAACTTTTTCTTGGAAATGTTACCAAAGCCACAAAAATAAGCAGAAAATCAGTTAGTGTAAAAGTGGCTGGATTCTGGAGTGTAGAAGCTCATTTGTTATTTATTTGGGTGAAACAAAAGCACATTGACATTGTTTCTTTGCAGTAATGAAGTGGAATGTGCAGAAATGGTCCAGCACATGAAAAACGTATGTTTTCCCATCCGGCTGTTGAAAATATCTCCTATATTTTTATTCCAGGGTCAGGAATTTACCAGCACGTGCAGAGATGCTTGTGTTCGTCGCCAGCAAGAAAAGACTGGATGCGAACAATTTCAGACGCATCCCCTGAGTCTTACACAGGCAGATTTCCCCAAAGCACAGCTTCTCTGAGCCGTGGCACACCAGGCGTCTTCTGACAGTAAAGCAAAATGCATGTGATCGTGTGCCTTCCTAGATGCATTCATAAAACTCGTATTTCAAAACTGAGTGTTGTGCAAGACAGCCAGAGCTGGGATAGTGTAGGAGGGATGGCAGTTTATACTCAGATGATCACAGCTGAGATCATTTGGGGCTGTAATTACCAGGGCTAGAAAAAGAGCTGTGAAGCATCTGGCCTCTCTTCTGCTGATCTCCAAGCCATGTCTAGGTGGGTGGTTTGTGCTCAACCTCTCCCTGCCCAGGCTCTGCTCAGACAAGGATGAGGTTGGTTTTGGTTGGGAACTGGGGTTGATGAGCAGTAGCTTTGAGAGCTGTTGGTGGCTTCTAGCCAAGAGGCTGGGGAAATGGGTAGCAAAGGTCCATCAAGGTCGCCATGGCTCAGGGCAAGACCCTGGGGGGCTTAATGTTTCTTCACAGCAGATACTGACCTTGCAGAAGATTTAGTATATCTCAACAGCATTCACTACAGCATAGGAGGGGGTTATTCCCCTCTTCAGTGAGGAGGGAGGAAAGTCTGTCCCTTCCCCTACCCAACTGCTGGAGTTGTGAATCCAGCAGGTTTCTTCCAAGGCTCAGGGAGGACCACAACCATCTGCCACTGTCAGCAGCCCATGAGTTGAGTTCATGATAGTTTACAGTCATGCGAGTTTGAGCATTTTCAGACATGACTTATTTCCTTTTGTCTAGGAGGATCTCGGAGGGCAGCTCACCAGGAAGGGTCCAGAATTCAGCCTAGCAGGAGGCCTAGGCAGGACATAAAACTTCAAAATTCAAGTTCAAGTCATCGCTAGACCTGGGATGCTGCAGCATGCAGGTAAGAACCAGACTGTCAGACACTGCAAACCGCAGCATTGGACATGCAGAGAAGGGTCCGTCCTTCTGACTTCAAGTGTCTGTCTTCACGTTAAATTCACCAGTTAAACTGTCGCAGCATGCTTTCCTTTGCAATTAGACACTGCGATTAGAACGGTTTCCATTACATAGCTGTGTAAGTGCATGTATCTTTTTTCCCCTTTATAAATGTCTTCTGCCTGACCCTTTCTTTCCACTTCAAGAATGGATTAAAAGACTCCTTTTAAGAAGCTGGAACAAGTTTCCTAGGCTAATGCAGCCCTAGCCAAGTTGTGCTTTCATCAAGGCAGTTCAGCCTTCACCGCAACATCTCTTAGGCTTATTAAATCAGCCTAGTCTCCTGACAGGTTTTTTTAAATGGTTGTAAAATAACATATTAAGCAGTCCAGGAACTCATCTAATTTAATTTCATTTGTATTTAGTTTCTTTCTTTGTCTCTTCTTCAAAAAAGAGAGAAAGAAAGATTTGGAGGTATTCTAAAGATGCTCTTTTTTTAGCCTTTTGATGAATATAACAATTCAATGAAGTCTTAATAATCTGCCACTCTTAGCACTCACAGAAATCTGTCCTCCTTTCTTGCTACCTTTTCTCTTTCCTTCTGCTCTTACCACATAGATGTAATATTGCAGAGCTGTGATGATGTCTCTTGTTACTCAGCGTTCGCAAACTTTCGCAAAGTATGTGGTGGAGAACATTTGCTAGAATCCTGTAAAACATTAGGGTAAATATTAAAAATAAACTATACTTGTCAGGTAAATGAGCAAAAGACACTACTTGATACATTACCCAGCTTCTTGCTAAGGGACTTATGGATGTGTATATAACGGATTAATTTGCCAAACTGTTGAATTTAGGGTTTGGAGCATTTTCCCCAACATGCTTCTTGATGATTAGTGGAAATTGCTCAGATTGTACAATATATACACTTTTAAAAATTCAAAAGGACTAAGTGTATCTTTAAAAAAAAAAGCAGCTTTTAAACATGATTATGTAAGGAAAAGTAGACTGTGCTGTCATGCTGTGTGTATGTGCCAATGCAGCATACGTGTCTCTCTCCATTACAGCTTTACAAACCCGTTGGTCAGTTCTGAGAGAAGAAGTTCGGTAGAGCGGAGTGATAATATTTATGGTGTAGTCTGAGCTTATATTAGACATCAGAGAATCCATTCAAGAGCTGGCCTTACAGGAAAGCATAGTTTAGCTCTGCTTTTTCCAGAGGGACTTACAGACGCTGGTCTATCACAGACTCAGCCTGTTCTTCTGGAAATGATGCTGCAAAGGCTGTAGCAGGTACAGGTGGGGCAGTCAGACCTGGCTCTGCCTCCTCAACACCCTCTTCCCACCTCTGTGTGAGGTTCTCCACTGCTACATGCTTTTGCCAACCATTTCCACCACGCACCTTAGGTCCCATCTGCAGGGAAAACACACTGGTAGTGATCAGTAACCTCTTGATGTGGCTGGAAATCACAAGTCAGGGACAGTCCTGTGGCTTTTTGATGGGTCAGCGTAGCCTGGAACAGCCTGAAAAGTGGAAGAGTAGGAGGTGGGGGTCATTGGACATCAGTCTCTGGGGATATTTTGCTGCCTTTTCTCTGCAGCCCCTGAATTGCCATTCAGTAGCTCAAGTGCCTCATCTGAATTCAACGGGGCCGATGGTGCTTATCTACATTTCATGCAAATCAGCCCAAACGCTGGTTTCTGGCTGCTTTCCAGTTCAGATTAAAAGTCTCTCTCTTGCACACTCACCCCAACCCATTGGTGGACTTTAATATCTGTTAAATGCACACGTGGCTTTGACAGCACAAGAACTGTCTGAACTTTGGATCAAGGAGCAAGATCCGAAACAAAATGAGCTGAACTGCACTGCTGTGTGCTGGGCGAGACCTATCTCCTCTGAAGGACCAAAGATTTTTGTTTCTGGGGCCAGCTGGGCCTAGATGAACAGTTCATCCTCAGTCCCGCGTCTCAACAGCTCTCCTGCTCCCCTCCCTGACTTGTCTTGCAGTAAGACGCCGTGGGTGCACCTCACTCCGTGGGGTTCCCGTGCCCTGCCGAGGCTTGGTGTGTCTGCGAGGTGATGGGTGATGGTGCGTGCTTCAGCCGTTTCAAAGAGCAGTACAAACAAAGGTGTAAGGCAGTGGCTTGTGAAGCAAGAAAAAAGATATGCTACTCCAAAATCGTTCAGCAAATCACCTGCTGCTCTGTGCCTCAGTTTTCCCAGGTTTTGCCTATTTAAGCTCTTTGTTTGGTCTCTCTCCTTACAAGTTTGTACAGTGCCAAGTACAGAAGGTGCCTGATTTTGCTTCAAGTTCTGAAATGTTTCCATAATGCAGACAGTAACTCTTCTGTGCAAGTGTTTTAATTGCCAGGATCCCTGAGGTTTCTCTGCATACCCCTAGCAGAAGCCAGCACACGGGGCTGACCTCTCCTAGCTTGCTTGTTCTGCCTGGCAGACTCTTTTCAATTATTTTCTCCCCATGTTGCTGTTTACATTTTGTACTCGCATCCTCTGCAGCGTTTCCAGTCACCTTCCAGCAGCCTGAATGCCTCCTAATCCGAAGTATATTTCAGCCTTATCTCTATCAAAGCAGAAGGGTAGGGGAGTCATCCTCATTCCCAGCTGCTCTTCAGTGGCCTGATCCATAAGGAAGCTGAAGCCATCAGCTGCTCATCTCAGCTTTCACCGGAGTTTGAGTAAGGTGCAGACGATTCTTCTGTCAAGAGCACCGAGGACAAAATGAAACTTTCTTTTTTTCAGGGCTGCACGTTAATCTCTTCTCAATGTGCTTGGAAATGATTGCACGCCGTGTTTCATTTCAGACTGTCATTGAGTTTCCTCTGTCCCCTTGCAAAGAGACCTCCGCTGGCAATTGGATAGCTGGTGTGTGTGATCTTGGGAGGAGGATCCAGAGGGGCCAGGTCAAGAGTCCTGGACTGCAAATGCTTTGCTGAAGCAATTGGGTTGGTCTCCATTTACGCCAGTGTAAACTGGGATTGGGATTCACTCTGGTACCACAGGGAGGAGGTCTTTTGAAATTGTATAGGAAGGGGCAGCGGAGCAGTTGCTGCTGATGTTGAGCAAACCGATTGTGTTGGCTGAGGGATGAGGAGGAACCCAAGAGAACAAGAAAATTGGGTGGGCTCCTCGCATCTTTCTGGCTAGCCCAGGTGCATTGGGGAGTTCCCCAGCCTGCTCCTCATCCCAGCAAATCCCAGCACCCCCAGACTGCTGCGTCTTGCAGCTCTCCGAGCAGACTCTTAAAACTTTGTGCTGCCAGGGATGCACACCCCCCGGTTCGGTGCGTCATGGCAAAAACAGGCAGGAGGGCAGTAAGTACCGGAGAAGCTGTGCTAGGCACTGAGCACAGGGTGTCTAGGGCACTGTGTGCTGCTTTCCCTTTTCTGTCTCTGTAAAGGATTGTCTCAGCTGCCTCTCATCTTTTCTCACTGTAGATCCCCATGTTCTTCTCTTATTTTCTCCACTTACAAGTGGAGATTAGGGCCACTTGTTCCTCTCTTCCCCTTACCGTACAGATTCATCCATTCTCTCCTTGACCAAATGGATTCTGAGCAATAAATATCCCTGAGAGTCTCAGTGGTTTTATCCAGCCATGATGGGGTGTGCTGGTGGGAGAGGTCCATGCCTGGCACCAGTGGGTTACAGAAGAGCCATTTCTATGGAACAGCACAGCAAGGTTTTGTGTTCTTATTTTCCATCCTCGGGTTTTCCAGTTTTTACCCAGATCCACAGGGTTCTGTTTGTTCTCACTGGGAACGTTTGCTGAAATTTTTATATTGATCAGACTCGGAGTTGCAGAAAGCCATCACAAACAAAACCCCACTGTCACGCTGACAGCGAGAACTCACTTCTCTCAGGCAGCAATAAAAAAGAGGTGACAGAGCTGAGTGCACTGAACGTGCACCCATATATACACCCATAACTGTGTAATTACTAGTATCATTGAAATGATAGGTATAAAGACCTAGTTAGCAATGGAGCAAGATCATTAGCATAAAAACCACAAGCACAAAAATGCACTGAAATGACAAATACAAGGAAGCCATGTGAGATTTGCATTAAATTAGTGACTATGTGTGAGATGCTATTTAAATGGCAGGTGACTAGAAAATTCTGTTCTCTTGTAGTGTAAGAGACTGAAATGTTCATTTTCATGGTAAACAGTAACTACACATTGATTTCTAGCTTTAAAGCATCTCTGCAAATAGCATTCACAGTAAGTGGGGTCGGAGTCACAGAAATCAGAGGACTGGCTTGCCCTACATGACTCTGAGACTAAGCAGCACAGCTTGAATTTCTTTCATACGCTTGTTAAAAAAACTGCAGTGACAACAACAAGAAAACCAACCACCCTGTGTCTGGGGGTGGTAAATCAATTCACATACAATTATTTGGGAAAGCGATCTGATGAATTATTTCAAACCAGAAACACGTGTGAGGAGGAACATCAGGAGCTTGCAGTGAGCGGAAAGTGCCCACCGACTGCTCCTTGTCACTTGGCAGTACCCTGGATTTCCACGGGGCAGAGGAATGGGATCGTATCTAACGACTGGTGGGTCAAGATTTCTCCTGCAGCTTGCGCAGCCCATTTCACTTGGTTGCCTCTCAAAGATCCTAGGCTTGGTTTAGCTCTAAGGGCCCCCAGTGCCCATCTGTACCCTGACCTGCTGGGGCTCTCAGTGCTCCCAAAACTCAGCACAGAGCCTGGGGACCCCCCACCTGCCAGGTCTGGCACAAATAGGGATTCCCAGGACCTCCAAGCTCTCACCTTTACAGATGTTTTTAAGGAAACTTGATAACCTTTGTTCTTGCTGCACCCTGCGGAGCCCTAAGACCTTCACTGCTTTGTGAAGGTGTCAACCACACCAAGAAGAGCAGGTTTCTGATAGGAAAAAGCCTTGTTGTGAAAGTACAGCTAAAAAAAATCCTTTTTTCTTCTGACACCAGGGTGATGTCTGGGGTCCCAGAGCAGGATAGGGGATGGTGGTGAGGCTGCTGGACAGCGTGCGAGGCAGTGGCTGCTGCTGGGAGAGGGGAAGGAGGGAGCTTCTCCATGATGCTTAGCCCTGTCCCTCAGGAACAAGAAGGCTGTTGTTCCTTTTCTGATGTGCTGCAGTCACACCTTCATTTCTTCTCACGGACACACTAAGGATGCATCTGTGCCCTGCAACGCACAGAACTGCCGAACCTTCAGCAATTCCCTTCGGATGGTGCAGTGCAGAGCTGGTGTGGACTTGCCAGCTCCCACCTGGAAGCTGCATGGCTACGCTAGCACCACGCTGCTCCTCTGCTAATAAATAAATCCTACCTAGAGCCCACGATCATAACTCCCCGAGGGATGGAGGGCTGTTACCCCAGGTGTACCACTGCTGAGCGTGGCCGTCCTCTGTCCATAATACAGACAAGCCCCAACCTGAGAACTTACCACTTATACCTGAGAACATGTGGAAACAGCCAGTTAATCCATCAGTTAGAAGTTAATTTGCACACAGTTAATGGCATAGACAGAAGTTCAGTGTCAAGGCAGGTAAATCGGTGTAACCACCTAAATCCCAGTTAGGTTTACCCCAGGCGTGTACCGACAGAGCAGCACGCACGCAACAGGGCTTGCAACCACCAAGCTGTACTGCTATAATTAACTATCATCACAACTTCCTGACATAGTGAGGCTTTAAGTAAGAGCTTTTGAAAAGGTTGTCCTTTGAATCAAGTCTTACCCTAACGCATCTCTAAACGCTGCTATTTTTGGAATGAAAAATGTCACTTCTTTCCCAAAACAGACCCATCTGAAACCGGTCACTGGGCAGCGACACATTAGAAAAAAGACTTTTTCTCGCTAAGTTTAGCTGGTGGTCACTCTTTGATAAGTTGCTCGGGTTCAGTTCAAGCATGTAATTTGTGGAGAATTGTTTGACTGGCTTAATGTGTTGTGAATCAAAAGAAGAAATTCTCCTCTTGGTAATTAAGATGGAATGGGTAATTATTTTTCTCTCTCTAAGTTCACTTTCTGAAGAAGGAAGGAGAAAACTGAGCTTTCAAATGCCTTTATTCTTTTTGCCACGGAAGCAGTCCTCGTTTGCATCCACAAACGTTTGCACACACTTATTTGTGTCTTCCCTGGCAGGCACAGAGCCCCTTTGAAAACTGAGCCCACCTAATGAGGAGGAATACAGGAGCTGGTGCCGAGCAGAAAACATGCAGTTGCTCTGCTCTGTCTTTCTTCTACAGGTGTCTCCAAGTACTTGACAAATTCGAAGATCAACAACAAGAAATGCTAAAGGGCAAGGAACTGTTGTAAACCATTTTTAAATGTGGGACTTTTAAAATTCACCCTGAAAGGCAAAAATTACTTAAAAGTCACTTGGCAGAGGGTACAAATTGGAAGCCTTAAATGCCCAGCCTGTACAAAGCAACTCTTCCAGCTCGTTATTCTCGACGTGTCAGCGACACGTTTGACCGCGCTGGTGTCTCTATTTATTTGCTCGTTCTCTGTAACCTCAGCCTGCCAAACCGTGCATCTGTTTGGGCTGCTGTCAATCACCCGTCAATTTGTATTTTACTTGGCTCAAATCAAAGCTGGTGTTTTGACAAAAGGTGGGAGGGAGGAGTAGCTGTCAAAGCACCGAGGGCAAGAGAGAAAGGCAGAGATCTAAGAGGTGGGGGGAGAAAGGCAGTATTTAGTATCCAAGAAAATGATGCAATATTGTGCGGGAGATGCGAAGAGCAGAGAATTGCAGTGAGAGGAGTGCTGTGAGTTTTGGGCTGGCTTGCTCGTGCCGGGTTAGGACAAGCTTCTGCTTGCTCCTGCAGAAGAGGTGATGGGCTGGGCTTCAGCCTCCAGCAATGCAAGGGGGTCTAAGCAGGAGGACAAGGAAGAATAATGTAAAAAGACCAAGGAAAAAATCCCCCCATCTCATTCCCCTTGGCAAAACCGCTGCTTCGCAGGTTGAATTCAGGGCACAGGAGGATGGTTGGGCCCCGACGGCCAGAGCTGCTGTGCACCAGTCCCCTCTGGCTGGGGCACTGGGGACCCCACAAACACAGCCCGATTTGGGGGCATGGGCTAAAATGGGAGGTGTTTGGGTGCTGGGGTGTGATCTGAGGTACTGGTCATGGTGATCCCTTCATGGTAGGGAGGGTCGCTGGAAATAGTTCGTTTTCCTGGGTGACACCAGAGCCCCAGATCCATGCCCGTGGCGAGCAGCTTCCACAATAATTTATATAAGCTAAATAAAACCCCATAGAGATCTTGCATTGACTTTGGACTCAGGTGACTTTTCTCCTAATAGGGATATTTAAACCTGCATAAGTATTATTTTGCCAACTCTTGACTTCACAATTTCTCGTTCATTTTTTTTCAGTTCTGGGATGGGATTTTTTTCCCATATTTCCTGTAAAATTCTAAGGAGATGCAATGGCTTTGGGGATCGCTCAAACCTTTTGAGTTTAATGACTGAAATGTCTCCCTCCTGTTTTACTTTTTAAAACTGAATATCATTTTAATACCAATGAAAAAAAAAAGCTAAAATGAAAAAACACTTCAAATGGAAAATCAAAACAGTTCCACTCTGTGTTTTTTTCAAATAAGGTGTGATTGAAGTCAACATGTTCCTGAGCAACATCTCACTCATCATAAAATGGCATTTTCTGACAGAACAACATTTTTTCATAAAATGAGCACTCAGTCTGGGATTCCTGTATAATGACATTAAATGTGAATACCTACTGGATCTGAACATAGGGAGGAGACACAAATTATAGCTAGCGTGGACCAATGATTATTCTTTTTTCCTACGCTAAAACAAAATAACCTATAATCATCCAGAGTAGCCAGAGTCTTCTGCTCAATATCTTCACGAACACAGCAGATACAATTAGAAAGCGGTAGCTGTCTCTTGAAAAGAGGGGCAATGAACCAAAACAATTGAACAAAAATAGATGCCAATAAGAGCTAAGAGACTACACATTTTTTGGTTCAATGGCCAAATGGAAAAAGCCCATACATTCTGAGTTAACCTGAACTGAAAATTTTTCAATTTTTCCAATGAAGCAAAAAATTGAAAAAAATTAATAACCAATTGCTTTTTCTTTTAAGCTTTTTTAATTTTCTATTCCGTTTCTTTTTCAACTACTTTTAGGGGAAGTTTCAGAGCCTATGCGATCAATCCCAACCTACAGTTTTGTAGTGCAACAAGCAAGTTTTTCCTGAAAGTATTTTATCTGTTGCCAAGTGGTATGGGGAAAATTAGGTTAGACCTGCCAGAGAAGTGAATTGTATGAGCTGTGTTCAGAAAATAGGGTTGATCCATCTCAACTGAGAATCGGCCCGCCCTGTCCTTGGTGGGACCATGTTATTTTCTGCCTTTGACACACGCCAATGATCGCTCACCGGCGATGCTGTTCCCAGGGTGTCCTTGCAGACGATTAGTTTGAGGACAGGACTCTTCGTTCTGGTTATTGGAGTTCTCAATGAGGCGGTTGTTTTTGGAAACGTCTCGCAATGGAAATAAACCAGGCCAGATGCCAGATCAGATACCAGGGAATTCTTTAACACTCATTTGTTTGGGTTTTTTTTTCTGCAAAAGAAGCAGATTTAGTGGCACCAAAATGTTTGGTGAATCTATATCGATGTTACTGAATCTCCCACTTTAAAATATTCTGAAGCATTTAGAAAGCCCAGCTTCAATAATCACAGAGCTTTTTTTCTCCAAGTTTCCTTTCAGAAATTGTTCTACATTTACCTAATCTGTCATCAAAAGACTAGGAAGCAAAGCAAAACTTTTCTTTTCTAGATCACCATAAACCGTATTTAATTCAGAATTTTGAGTTCACCAAACATGCAAAAATTTTGATCAAACCCTTAGCTAGATTGTGTGTCAGCTGTTTTAAAGTTATGGAATCCCAGCCAGCCAAGAGTAAAACCTGTTTTCCACCTAGATCTGGCCACGGGAACCAACAGAGTGAATTGAATTTTGTTTGCTCACTCTAATCCTGGTGCCTGAATCTGCCTGGAGCCCAAACCCGGCTGCGAGGGGGAAAGCACGGGAAGCTGCCCCAGGGAGTTCATCTCCTCCAAGTCTGGCTTAAAAGCCTTGCAGTCTTCCACCACTACCACATTTCTAGCACTTAGCTTTTAGTTATAAGCTAGATTTTCTTGCTATGCAAAGAAATGCTCAAGCTTTCTGCAAGTCCTGCCTGGCTTTGATCTTGAGCGGCTCCATCTCCGTTTGAAGGCCAGGATAGCTTCAAGGGTCCCAGGAGATGGTGTGGCCCTCACAGCCCTTGATGGAGAGTTCAGGCAAGGCATGAGGTTCACTGCTGTTCAACCGTGATATTTAGCAGTGGACCCCAGGGGGGCAGAGGCACACGGCAGCAAGACATCGCTGCAGCCCTTGCTCCTCTAATAAGCAGTTCTGAGGATGCAAGCATGCCCAGGTGCCACTAGAAAGATGAACAGTGCTGGTTTTCACATAAAAGTGTGTCTCTCTGACAGACTTACTGAATAGCATTTGCCTGAATCCTCCCCGTCCCCCTGATCTCTTTTCCACCCCGACCTGCTCCAGTCCCCCATAGCAATTCCTGGTTTCCTAGCAGATGATTCCGTAACTGTGATAGTTAACCTAGTATACAACTTATGGCCGAGTTTTATATTAAATGTTCTGGGTTGCAGGGAACATAATACAGGCTGACTTTCTTGTAAAAAGAAAAAAAAAAAAAAACAAACAAAACCACTTTGAACTGCATGTGATGTGAATGCTTTCTTTTCAGTAAATCAAGCTGTTATCTTTCCAAACGCCTTCTCAGCACCCTCCCTCCCTAAATCATCCAAGCCTTCATCTTTTTGAATATGATATTCCTTAGGATACATAATTATCAGGAAGTTGCATACATAATTTAAACATAGACCTTCTGATTCTGTGCCTGGATGGGCTAGTGACATTTCCACGGGAAATTTAGCTGAACACCAGGGTAAAGCTCCCACTGTTCTTTGGCAAGTTTAATAAGATCTTTATTGTTTGCAAAATAGCCTGACCTTAGCTTTACGCTTGACACCAAGAGGAAGGGGAAGAGATAGCCAGATTATAACAACTCCACAAAATAAAACTAATAAAAATATAGAAAATGTCCTTTAAGGGAATCTGTGGGATAGAGAAACCCAAGAACTTGGGTAGTGGCTTCCTCCAAGGCACTAGGAATAGGGCAGGGTAGAAATTTGGGTCAGGTCTGGCAGATGCTCCTCTGAGCATCTCTGCTAGGCTGGGAATCATCTGCCCTAATTTAAGTGTCAAAAAATATGGGGTAAATTCTAAGCTAGTTACTCTGACTTCTCTCTATGTTCAGTGGAGAGGAACTGAAATCTCCAGGGGTTGGTGCATCTCCCCTAATACTAGTCAGGCGGCTTTCTAGAGTACCTGGGACTGTGATGAAATGTTGATAATACTATGTATAGTTATAGTCCCGTGTTTGCTCAGGAAGCTGGGCTCAAGCTAGTTTAAGAAATGAGGTCCAGGACTTCTTAGAAATGAAGGCCTGGGTTTCCTTTGGAATGAGAGAGGGGCTTTCTTAATAATCAGGATCTGGATGAGGACTGGAGTTCAAAGACAGTAATGTGAGATCCAGTAGTCAAAGCTATGAGATCCAGACTTGCTTGGAAATTGGACCTAATAAAACTTAAGTCACTTGACTGGTACATAATCAGGAACTGAGATCCAGCTTTTCTTGAAACTTATTCCAGAATCGCAACTTGAGCTCTGAAACCTAATGTGTCTGGGACTTCAAAGGACTGAGAAGTTTTTTAGGTTTTTTCAGTAGTTCACCTGATTTCAGGCTTTACAGCCCAGTTTTGTTGCCCAGTTAATCCTGTCCTGAAGTGGCTTCATCAAACCCAGCTGACATTTAGAAGGATTTTAATTTGCTGCTTTGCAGACTCTTTCTTGTTTTGTTTTTGAAGTCTTTCTTTTTAGAGTATTAAGCATTTAAATGGAAAATGGAAGGGGGAGAAAAAGCAGCATTTTGGTGTCTCACAAACTAGATGCCTGAAACAAATTGTTGCTTCACAGCCAGCTATTAGCGAGCAGGGCTGGATAAAGAGACGGCGCAAAGATTCTGAGTCCCTTTGCTGCTCAGAACTTGCTTCTGAGGAGCTTTACAGCTTTTGTTGAGACCCATAGGGATGGGATAAAGTAGCGACAAGCGAGTCGTTGCCCAGCAGGAGCCCTGAGAGCAGCAGGAGGCATAGAAATGAGGAGGGATGGAAGACGTAGGCACCAAAACAGGCAGTTTTGACCAAGGTGCTGTACTTGCAGAGAAGCAGAGGGGTGTCACTCACCAGCATTTGCCTTATCAGCTGAAGAAATATATGTCAAAACCGACAGGGTGGGCGAGTCGCGTCTGCCTTGGGACCTGTTCTATATCTGCTGTCATCTGATGCGTTCTTTAATGACATGGATAGCAAAATAGAGATTAGGTTCATGGAGATTGTGAGCTATATAATGATGGGAAGAGATCCAAATATGCTGGAGAACATAGTCTGTGTGCAAGGCAAACATGGCAAATTGGAGAATCGAGCTGAAAAAAACTGGGATGTGATTGAATAAGGACAAGCATCAAACCTGCACCTAGGAAGGGTACTCCATAACTGTGGGATGGAGAACAGCTGGCTTGGCAGATGTTGTGCAGGAAAGGATGGGGAATTTGTAGCTAATGAAAAGCCACACGGGATTCAGCAATGCCAAGCATAGAAAAAAACCCAAATGTATGGGGAAGGGTAAGTAACAATATCAGCCATGAGGCACGTGGGTGATCCTTCTGCCGGTAAGGCCACATGTGCATCTGGTTTTTAATGCTGTACCTGAAGAAAACTGTAGATTAGTGGGAAGGCATTTAGAGGACAGTAACAGGGAATATCAGCAACCCTTAAAACATGGCATAAAGGTAAAATGAATACATAGGAACTGTTTAGCCTGAAGAAGAGGCAGCAAGATAACAATCTTCAAATATGAAAAAGGCAAAGAATAAGGGAAGAATTTATTTTTCATGCCCCTGGTGAACAAGTGAAGAAGAAATGGGCTTAAATTGCAGCAGGGAAGATTCAGGTTAGACGTTAGAAAGACTGTCTTTAAAGCTGGTATTGTGAAGTGCTGGAGTTGATTGCCCAGGGAAGGGGCAGATCTTCCACGGCTGAAGGGCTTCGGGAGGTTACACAAATATCTGTCAGGAGGGCTGTAGGCAGCATCTTCTGGCTTGAGGCAGAGGAAAGACCCACCGACCTCCTGAGATCCTTTCCTGCCCCTTTTTTTTTCTTACAGTTTTAAGTTTCTGATATTTCCCAGCTCAGTAGGACTCTTGAACAAAGCACTGCTGTCAGAAAATAAGCTCTTCTCCCTTGTTTATCGGAGTGAGCAAGAAAACACGGTACTATCAGAATTTCAAATGTAATTTTACTCAGCGGACAGCGCCTGAAACATCTGAGGCTTAAATATGGGTTCAAACCTAGTCATTTCGGTTTTCAAAATTGCCATAAATGCAGATGTCTGCGTGTTGTAAACTGCCCAGTAGAGAGTAAGAGGCTTTGTTCCATTTGTGTGCGCTGATGCAGTTTGCACTACATGGTACAGTTCAGGTTAGACACACAGAAATCGAGATTACACACTTCTCATCTGAGCAAAGAGTGGAGCTGTGCCTTACTACTGAACTACTCAGCTCTTTGTGGACATGAAAAGGGGTTTTATTTTGGTTTTGAGATTTTACATCTCCATTTAACATAGAGAGCTTCGTTTTCGGTTTCCAATTCCTAACTCAGGTACAAACCACTGAAAAAAATGTGGCCAAAGACGAGAGCTCTCACAGCTTCAAAACTATTCCCAGTCTGACCTGGAAGGCCTGTGAAACTCCAGGTGGGACAGGGCTCCCTCCAAAATGGTCACAACTCCTCCTGTAGGAACATAAGGAATCGAGAGCGGTGCAGCAGATCCAGAGATGTGAATCTGCTCCAGATCTTGGTTATTAGACCCTCAGCAAACTATACGAATGCCTATTTTTAACCTAGGTGTTGCAGCTGTTAATTTTTACATTAAAAATGTCGATAAAACTCATCATGAATTCTGTATAAATATTTGGGATTTAAGATTTGAGGTCCATGGGAAACTCTGATATTTCTGCCTTAATCTTTTTTCCTCTGGCTATCAAAATAACTTATAAATATTAGAAATACAATTGCAAACACAATAAAAAGCTCAAACTGGAAGATTTCAAACGTAATGAAAATTCTGACCCTACTCTTTTGAAGTTGTTGAAGCTGCTCACTCCACTGCTGTTGAGTCATTTTGTTTTGATGAAGTCAGACCTCTTCTCATTGAGCCTTTAACAGAAGGCTTCACATCTGAAATTCTACATGTTTCCAACAATAAAGGGATCCTAGAGAATAAAAGTTTAAAAGGAAATGAAAACAAAACCAGAAAGTTGTAATGAGCCATTCTTGTCTTATCAAAGTACTTTGACATCTTTGAAACAAAATAAGAAAATGGAAAGAAATGGTTTCAAAATCTTGTGCGTCAGAAATGTAACTGCGACTGATGTGTCCCCGTGAAATGTTTAGATCATGGCAAAACTATGTTTTCTAGTTAAAACTCTTCTGTCAGGCTTCTTTAGACCAACACAAATATTAAGTTGCAATGGCAAGCTGGCCCTTGACGGCTGAAAAAAAAAATAACAGGAGGACTAATACACCCTGCCTTTGCTTTTATGCAGGAGAGACCCAAGTACAGGAGACAATGTGGGCCAGCAGAAGTCAATGACAGAGCCGGGAGACAAGAAAGGAAAGGTCAGCGGCACCAAACATCATGAAGAGACCACGCTGGGCAAAAATCCTTGATCTCCACAACCTGATGAGCGTGGCAGAGAAGGTTCTTGGAGTAATGCACACCCAGGAGCATCCTACTGCCACCAACGCAGCTGCTTCCCACGCTGGGTGGTAAGGGGCCCATTATTGCTCAAAAATCTCCTAGGAAGGCATTTTTGTCTGTGTATTGGAAGACTGAGTTAAATGCTTGGAGCTATTAGCAGACAATTAAAGCTAATGTTGCAGCCAGCAGAGAGATCCTGGTTAGTCGCTTTACTCAATTTAAATCTTAAAAAATTTTCACAGTTCTAATCAAGGAATAAAAAGGAAAATACGTATAGATGTGTATATATATATCAGAGCATTAACTTTCATTGTCAAATCAAGTAAAAAATTGCTGAATGAGGTAAATATGAGGAGAAATGTAATAGGCTATTACCACAATATAGCTTGTGGCTTTCATTTTCAAATGATATTCACACAACCCTCACCCCCACACAAAAGCACTATGGGATATTTAAGGGAAGAAAATAGTAATGTTTGAGATGGATAAAATAATCAAGTAAAAGGCATAAAAATCTGCAGAGGCAGATTGTAGGGGACTGAGTTTTAGGCTGAGCGTTTGTTGGAGGATTAATTTGTTAGGGGTCCTTTCTTTTTCTGGAGACGAAATAGAAGAGTATTGCATTGGTCTCAAGAAAGAGAGAGACTAGAATAATAAAGACTGAATGTAAAAATGGGTGCATACATGGATAGAAAGGTAAGAAGGAGAACATGTGAGTTGTATGTAAGGCAGATAAAAGCTGGCTAAAGGAATACTGAGGAAAGAGAAATGCAGAGCAGTGCGCATGAGAGCTGTTTTATTAATGAGTGGTTAGATGGATAAAGTAAAGACAATATGAGAAAAAGTAAAGATATATTCCACATGAAGCTGACAGGTAGCTAGGCAGCCACAGAATAACACACTGCATAGTTTAAAGTTTTCTTTTTTGTATAAGCTGTCGAAGAAACAACCTCACTGCCTGTTTCCAGTGGTTTTGGTAGTGGAGAGCATTATATTTGTTCATGAGGTGAGATGCTGAGGCACAGCCCTGTTTTTTCCAGTACTTTGGCTCTCTGTACTTTGGCATGACATTGCTGCCAGGAGGGAGATGTCCGTGTGGAGGTCTGGCTAGAAAAAGGAGGAAGGCCATAGTAAGGCAACCAAGCAAACAAACCCCATATTTGGACACTCATTGTCTGAACAAGGATGAGGAGAGTTTTTGCCGGGGTTCTGGGAGCCTTCTTTAAGGCAGGTCAAACCTACAGAATTATCTGGTGTTGTCTAGGAGACAAAATATTGACAAATTTGGCTCTTTTTCCTGAATAAAGCAATACCGTCCTGGGTAGCCTTGAGCAAGATACTTTTCCAGCTTGTTCACACAGATAGTTAGTTCTTACCACGCATAGGTAGAGCACCGAGCACACTGGAGTCCTGGTATTTTCTGGAGACTCAAAATGACAAGTTCCCTCATCACTGATCATGGTTACTTGCACAGCAGGTTGTTTCTGCCAGAAGGAAAGGCAGCCTCGTAAGAGTACTTGTATGTTAGGGCATCTTCTCCTGCACTTCCCAACTGTCAGAGCACAGAAAGCAAGAGAGGAAAGATGGGGCAGTGCCCTCCAGCTGTTCATGCTGTATCACGAGCCAGTGAGACCATGATGGGTTCCTGGAGTAGTGGATCAACACTGTGCACCTGACCCCTCCTTCCCCATCACTGAAATTCCTGGTGACAGCTTTGTCTTTGCAGAGAAAAACCAGGGAAGAGAGCAGCCTGTGTCTGCTTGACAATCCAGTGCGCCTGCCTCTCAAGATAGTTGCGTGCCAGGCGTTTTGGCATGAAATTACAGCTAAAGGCAGCAAAGTTTTCAGTGCTGAATGTCATTCCCAGAGTTGGCTGTTCCAGGAACCCGAATGTGGGCAGCAAAATATCCTTCTTGTTCAACACATTGCCCAAATGCTGTAGGCTTTGGCTTGGGCCAGGTTTGCCATCAGTACATCATGCCTTGATTAAACTTTAGAAGCCTTCGCCTAGGCTGAAGGTCAGAATCAGAGAGCTACAGCAAGCAGCAGTGTCAGGGTCAGTGATTTAGTGAGACGTAGGGGAGCAGGCTGGAAACCACATGAATGAGCTGTTTGATCGGTTCTTCAGAAAACACCACCTATGCCTGGGATAAAGAGGTTGGGAACGTCAGAGACCACCCCAGATTACAGCCAGGGGCATGAGAAACTTACTGGCAAGTCTCCAGCCTTCATGGGAGAGACGCAGTTCTTAGCAGCTCTCCTGAGGAGCTGTGGGAGATGCATTTTCATTGTATCAGCACATTTCAAAATGTCAGTGGCAATTGGAATCAAATGCTACAGTGCTGTAACAGGCACAGTAGTAGTATAATAATAACAGTAATATTATTATGGAGTTAAGTGCCTACATTAAGACACTGCATTCATAGGGCACACCTGCTTGAGAAGCTTGCATTTCTGCTCGTTGAGTGCCTTTCTTTGAGACATTAATGCTGATGCACTGTGCATGGCCCTCAGGGAGGTGCCGACAGTGCTCTGAAGATCTAAGTATCGTTCTGTTTGTTTCCTATCACCATCCAGCCCAATTAATTTGCCTTCTCTAGCCTGATCTTTCCTTCCCTGCCTCCACCAGCGTTTCAGGGAGCCTATTTCTCAGCCTCTGTGTACATGCTCCCTGCCCCATAGAGATGGTTCCCCATAGCCCTGGGTAAAGTAGCTTGTCCCTTCTGCACCATCCTCCACGATTCTCTGAAATTCGCTGGAATAGGATGTCTGTGGCCAAAATGTACCACCCTTCCTCCCTCTTTCTACCCACTTCCAGGAAAGGAGCAGCAGATGTCCCACAGACAGTGCTTTCTTGTCGTAGCCCAGCTCAGCTCATGGGTAGTGAGGCAGAAAAGAAAAACCAACCATTAGACTCTGTTTGTAAAGCAGGTTGGGGTCATCTCATTTATGAAAAATGCTTTGCTTGGAGAGAGGGATACAAAAAGTATTTTTGTTTTAACATTCCCAGTAGCTCCAAGGTGTTTTGGCAAAGCAACAGAGGTAGAGCTAAAGAAACAAAGGCGACAGAACCTAAATAGAAAAAAGTGACTAGCAGAAGGTACAAAGAGATTGTAGCAGTTCTCCAGTGTCCTGGTCTGGGAGAAACGGGACAGCCATGGTCCATCCTGCAATCTCTACCTGTCAGACCAGCTCTTCTGTCTTCCCCACCTGAAGATGGAACAAGAAAGGAAGGATGAGCAGCAGCGGAGGCATCTTAGTGCTGCCAGTGTTTGGCATTGGAGCGGAGGCATTCGCTGGGTTTAGGGAGGTGGCCTGTATTCAGCACACAACGCTTTCTCACCCAGCAAACTCATAATTTATTTGAGAAGATGCCAAGAGGAAAAAAAAAAAAAAAAGGTATTCTTTGGTGTGGATGTAATGCTAACAGGGCAGACAGCTTTGAAGGGAACACACAGGAGAAATGCTTATGAATATGTTTCACAGTGTTAAGCTGCAAAACCACACACTTCACCAGAGAGAAAAAGCACCCGGGACTTTGTAGTGAAAAGGGAGATGGAGCATCCTGCTGACCCGTGATGGAAAGACCATACTCAAATGTTAACAAAGGGGCTGACTTCTTTGCTATTAGCCAGGCGTTTGAAGGGCGGGATGCATCTATCCTGCATCTATTCTCCAGGTCAACGACCTACTGTTACATGCAAATGTGCCAAGGAAAAGGTCAGCAAAGGAGTAAGTACCAAAGGGCTGCAAGAGAAGGGAGGAGGGATCCAGCTGAATGTCAGGAGACAAAATGAACCTCATGTTTTCCAAGCAGAAGGGCTGGCAGCCTGAGAAATGATTCTTATTTACACCTGCAAGAACTGGTGCCAGACACGCAGATGATGGGATGGCTGGGCACAATATCGACCGGTGGATTCTTCAAAGATAGGAATAGCAGAGGCCCATCAATCCAAGTCACCAAGGGAAGGAGAGTTATTGTCTTGCAGGCGCTCTTGCTCACAATCATACAGAGAGCCTTGCAATTGCTTTGCCGGTTTGGCTCCAGTCTTCCACTGACTCATAATCCAGCTACTCAATCACTTCCAAGTCGGAGGCTGTCAGTGCATCCCACCAGCTTGATCAAAGAAATGCTTCGGTCCCAGATAATCCCACCAAACCTTTCTGTTCATGCAATGCTAAGATCAGGCTGTCTATGTTCCCTCTGTAGTCAGTGGAGCGAGAGATGAGCTTCTCCATGGGGTGACTGATCCTTTCCTAGCAAAGGTGCTTGCGTTATTGTGGCAGAACTGCCCTTGGCATGTCTGGATTTCCCCAGAGAGCCTAGCTGGCTGGCTAGACATGGGCTTGCATTACAGTGGTTGATGTTGCTCTCCAAGTGATGGCAGTAGTCCTCATTCAAGAAAAACTCTTTTTCCTGCTCTTTGCTTTTCAACGTAGCCGCAGGAAAGAGAAATGTTGCTTTGGGGCTGCTGCACTGGCTGTCTCAGAAACCATGGATTCTCTTGGTAGGTCTTCCATTGTCATCTTCTCCTCTGTGTCTCTAGACTCTGCCATAACACAGCATGATGGATGTCCCCTTTTTCACACCCTTCTTTTGTTTCTTCCATTTGGATGACATTAATATAAGTCTTACTCAATATAACCACAAAGATATAGGCTCTTCTCTAACAAAGCTTTGCTTTGCTGTGATTTTTACAGAAGGTAGCTGTACACTGTCCAAGCACAGCATGTCTAGTTACCTGCACCACCATCACTGCTCCAGGCCCTTTTGGGCAACAAGTCCCTCTTTTATGCAGCATTTTTCCCCTGTTCTAAGCACAAGTGTTATTCCTGTGGGATACGCATATGCATATCCTGAAGGGGTGTTATCGTCATAAATAGCTTTTTGATATAAAGTCATGGGAGCAGACTGCCCAACGTCACCTGGCCAGTGTGGAGAACTCCATTGACGCCAGCCAAATCCACAAGCCGTCTTAGTTTGTTGATCTACGACAACACTTTCCCTGCCGGAGATTTGCAAACTCTACCAAAATGGCAAGATCTGAGCTAAGAAAGACCCAAGTGCTACTATCCGTATGATGCCTCCATTGCCTTCCACTCACTGAAGGTCTTCTGTACTTATTCCAGCCTACAGAAGCAACAATGGTCCCTAACCCCACGAAGGATCCTGTCCTCGGACAAAACCTCTCTTGGCTCAGCAGTTCACCAAGGTAGCCACGCTCCACTGCCTGGGCAACACATTGCTGTTTAAGACTTGCTGAGCAAGCCTTATAAAAATTAACACATCTTGCCAGGGAGACAGTGGGGGATGATTAATGAACACAGCCAATGAAAAGGGGGAGGGGGGGGAATCAGGGGAATAGATTTGCTAAATTGACAGCATATAAAATGTTTGTTCCTGCTTGAAACAGCAAGGTTGGCAAACCCTATCATGGGCCAGTAACTTGGGTTAAGTGAGAAGGCCACGAACCCGTAAATTGTACATCATCTATATTCAGATGTACAGGCTTGTAGCCTCTCTGGTCCAGTGAGCCCAGTAATGAAAGACTTTAGAGCTGCCTGAGACATAAGATCAAGTGCCCTGGTTCTTCTAGCTCTGATAAGATTTTAGATGAGGATTTATTTTGTTAATGACGTTTTCAGTGCATACCTCTTCTTCTCATTCAAGGGATATTGTGTATGCTTTCTGCAGAAGTGAGAACCTTGAGCAATGTTCAGGAGAGACTTTTATCCCATGAGTGAAAAACAGAATAACTGAACAAAGCAAAGGAGTATTTGTTAGCAAATCATTTGGCCCAAAGAAAGATACAGCATCACACAAAACTGACCCAAAACATTTCCAGTGCTATTTTTATCACATGATTTTGTTTGCTCGGAAAAGTTAAAAAGGAGTCTGCTGAGGCACGTATTTTTCCCTCTGCTCTGTATAGCTCAAGTGGCTGAAAACTTTTTATCAAATCTTTTTCTCCTCATTTTAGGAACACACATCTTCTTGGCAGCAAGTGTGAGCAGATCTGTTGTTGTTAAGCAGGAGAGCTCAGCTGCTAATTCCTTACTGCAGTGTTTCACAATCATGAGGGAAACCTTGTCAACGCAGGTCCTCACCACTGCTCACACCCCCTGCATCCCTTCCCCTTCCTGCCTCCAACGGAGGGGTCCTTGTGTGATGAAGCACAGCCTGTGCCGTGCCGGTGATGGTCCTCACCGTGCTGCTTCCTCCTCCCATCCTCGTGTTGGATGCTGGCGCTGCTGTCTAATGTTTTTCTGTGTATTCTCTGTGGTGTAAAGGCCTGATAGTGATGCTGCTTGCTCATTCCTGAGAGCAGTACTGATTCCTCCAGGGATGCGAAATTTAACAAGTAAAAACCCCTCAAATGTTAAAATGTCTTCCACCAAGCAGAGCCTTTCTTGACTCCTGGAGAATGGGAATGACTGTCATTTCGCCTGGCCACATCTCTTCAAGACATTTACCTTCACCTAGTGATCGTAGGTACATCTGCCTTCACCTGGTGATCGTAGGTTGGGCCGACATTCACACCCACAGAAAAACACCTCCAGGAAATCAATACTCAGGAGTTGGAGGACTACCCCCTTGCATCCCTTATTGGCAATGGCTTTCCTCATGCATTAGGTCTGACATCTGCTATTGATATCAATTATGATAATTAATGAAACATTTCACTGGCTGTGGCTGGCGTTCTGTCAGCAGTTTCACACTGAAGTCTGGTTGATGGTATTAGTGGTAGCACAGAGGAGTTATTTAGGTAGTTCTATTGGATTAAGGGAACGGTAGGATCAAAAGATCTCATTGCCATTTGTGTTAGGACCCCCTGTGAAAAGGCAGATGGGAAGGAGAAGGAACCTGTAGAAATGTGATGGATGGGGCACCTGCACTAAGGCAGCAAAGGGAGGAGCTCTAACAAAATTGTTTAAGATCATCCCCCTCCCTGTTCTGCCTGTTTATGAAGTGTCTTACAAAAATTGCACAGCCTTAAGTCCTAGGATTTTTCAAAGAAGGCCAAGTTCTGGGTTTTGTTTTATCTTGGCATTGGGCACCTGGGTTGCTCAGGCACCTCTGAAGCTTCCTCAAGGTATCTGCCTGCATCTTCCTGCACAGGAGCACCCTGACAGCCTAGCCTTACAAAGTCAAGATGCCAGCTCCTCTTGCGGAGCAGTAAACGCTGGGTGTGCACAGGAGCCATTCAAGGCTCTTCTGTTTTAGGGAGTGGCTTAATCATTAGGTGGGCTCAGGACAGAGAATTGCGTTTCTGCAGCAGAGTGTATCTTGAAGTCTCTAGGGTGCTTTTGAGAATGCTACACACCATTCCCTGCAGCTCTGTCAAATCTCCCAACCCGTTTTTTCCCCAGATAAGCTTCCAGAGGAGACACTGTCCCTTGCCAGCACAACAGTTATGTGTTCCAGGAACTCAGTAGGCAGCCAGACCCCGAGCTGTCCTACAGCTTTTTGTACGGCAACCACAATGGGCTGGTTTGGTGGTCCTTGCGGAGGAGTAACACGTAGTGCAGGACTCCCCCGCATCTCCGTAGAGCCCTCTTGTAAAGAAAACAGATTTCAAAAGCATGCATCGTTCCTTTAGACTCATCCTGGTTAGTCTCGCTCTTCTCTGAAGCCAACCCGCTCAACTGGGTTTGGGGATGTACCACTCGCTCCGCACTGGGACAGTGGCCTCGAGTGACAACCTCAGATGGAGACATTTATGCTTTTGACAGTGGGGATGAAACAAACCCCATGCCTGGCAAGAGGTTGTCCTGAGGGACCTGGGTGCAGAGCACTGGGAGCAGTACGGCACTGCAGGGCTGTGCAGGAGCACTGGGAGGACGTGGTTCGTTTATTATTGCTCACATCAGGTGTACAGACTCAGGTGTGGTGCTTTGGTTCCTCTAAAGATGCTCAGTAGTTTGCTGCTGTGTATAAATGAAGGGATTAGGAAGGGGGTCTGGAGACGTTGAGGGGTTATGAAGCTCCTTCCATGTCCAGTCAAGGAACTCGTGGGGTTCTCAGTTATGGTCTCCTCCTCACCGCATGAATGTCTGACATTTCATAAGCTGCTCTCTCTTGGCAGGCTAAGAGACATAATACTGAGTAATTTCCCATGAGAAGTGAGGGAGAGTAGGGAGTCACAGGGGGTTCTGGTTTTTTGGAAATGTCTTGGAACATGCTAAAAAAAAAAAATGTCTGTAATTTCAAACTGGTAACTTCCTTTAAAACTCTCCTGTCTTCAAGACTTTACTGTTGTTTTAAAGTTCTTGTGACCTTTATTTTCTCTCTTTAGTTTCCTAAGTAATAAAACTGTAAGGAGCAATATGGGATTTGGGGGTATTTTTTTTTTTCCCCCGCTTGAGACAGAATAGTATTTGAAGTCACAAGGTGAACGAAGCAAGATTTAAGCTGAAGAGACACTGTAGCAGTCCTGGAGCTGACTGATAGCAAAACAAGCAGTCAATTATTAGAAGACACAAATCACTCTAAAAGATTAAGTACTGAAAATAATAGCCATGCAAACCTTGAAGGAAGGGATGTCAGAGGCAAAGGTCATTAATTGACTGGTGAGATTTTTGGCTACAAGTTACTGGGGAGTTATCTTTTTTTTAAGCAAAGAAAAAAATATATCTGGTTCTATTATCAGTGGCAGTGGTGGTGTACGGTGATTGCTGCCGTTGACTATTTCTGGGTTCAGTGTTAACTCACTATTCCAGGGGATCCAAAGTAATTATTCTTCCTTGCAATTTTTCTATTTTATTTTATTTCTGCGTTTGGCATTTCTATAGTGCTCTTGCTCTCTATCTGAACATGAAGAAAGATTAAAAATGCTCAGCAATTACGAACTCCGGGAGATAAATGAAGCATATTTAATCTCACAAGCTGCCTGTATATGCTCATCAGGTGAAGCGGGCAAATGGATCAGGTATCCGGGTGGGAGCAGCATCTTTCAATGCCCTGCCAACACACACAGCAAAACCCTTCACTTTGCCACCACACAGGAATAGCAAAGTCCCAGACACTGAAAAACACTTTGGGGGCCAGGCTGAACAGAAACTAATGAAAACCTCCTTTGTATTGTTATTTTTTAAAGTGTCCCTTGCAGTTCGATGCTTGGGAATGGCTCGGGAGTCACAATGGCAGGGATGCTCGAGGATTCTCCCTGTTCTCACAGTGCTGTGAATCACACTCACCGGGTTTTGCTAAAGAAATGTAGGCCAAAATCATGGGACCTTGGAAAGCTTTGTCAGCCTCTGTCCATCAGCACACAGCTGTGCATCCATGGCATGTAGATAAATGCAAACATCTACGTCCTCCAAACACCTGGAAATTCTTCAAAGGTCTTCTCTTGATTGTTCCTTTCTTATGACATATTTCTTTGATTTCTGCATCATTTCCCAAATAGAGATGATCCTTTTGGTCCTTGAATAAATAATTCTGCTTGACACTACACTGTGGGCTCCGTTTTTCAGAAGAAAAAAGAAATATTAGACCAGCACCACTGCCCATCTAGGTTAGTACCTTGTACCACACAGCTAGCATCACCAGAAACTTCAGATGAAGACATTCAGGAAAACGAATCTGCATTATGTGCCAAATACACTAGTTAAACTCTTTTAAACTCTTCTGGCTCAACCTTTTCATTCAGAGGTGAAGTGGCATAAATCAGTGCAGTACACTCCAGTTCTGGAGGTTTTCTCTTCCCAGTGAAATTGCAGTAAATGGCATGAATTTCTAGGACATTAGCTGCTCTGCAGGGACTCTCCAGAGTAAGGCCAAGTTTTGAGCTTTCACAGTAGAGTAAGCAGCAGAAAGTTACTCTAAACCACATCAAAAATAGCCACATGGAAAAGAAGTGCCTTATAAGTTCATCCCTTCCTGTTCTCTCTCCTGCATATCAGTCAGCCCAAGGACAAGTGAGCTAAATTTGGGCCGCTCTGCTCCTAAATATGAGTGTTTACACAATGATTTAATGCAATTTAGCTAATCCACTTTAAATCCCCAACCTTAATTAATCACAATTACTAAATAGTGGATTAAATTTCTCAGCACCCCGTGTGGAGATGAACCTTACATGAAAAATCTTTCAGCGATGTCGTGTTTGTTCGGCAAATGACAAATCACGAATTTGGGGAGGAGGTTGACCAAAAGAAGTCCTCCCAAACCTATTTCACATGTTGGTAAGTAGGGCATACTTTGAGATCTAGACAGCTTCTCAGGGCGGCTCCTGCAATTTGTTCATGTTCTGCTCATTGGGACTTTGATCCTCTTTCATTACTCATTAGCAGGTATTACCTGCCCCGCACTCCTCAAACGGTGTTTTCTGTCGCTGGTGACAAAACACTGACTTTTCCATTCTCCATATATGCATCTTTGGGTTTAATAAGACCTCACATCTCATTCTTGGTTACAATGTGTCATTAGCTGTCGTTAGAAGTTAAAAAATAATCATTATTTCTCTCAGAAGCGTAGATGTGAACAATATAATTATAATTTAATTCTTGTTTTTCATTTTGATACTACTCAAAGCTTAACCATTTGAATTAAAAAAATTACTTTTTGCTTCACTTCTCATTTAGTCTCATACTCTACTGTTAAGGACGGAGCAAAAAATAGAGAAAGGAAATAGAAACCTCAAAAAATCTTTGTTTGATTTCAGTGCAAATCCATTTCAATCTAAATCTATTTTCTTTTTGTTTGTGTTGAAACTGAAACTAACCCAGACACTTTTATGAAATATTGAAACACACAGATTGCTACAAATATTTTCTCTTCTAAAAATGCACATACTGTTTGTAATTCTACTTTTCACTGCTGAATCCTTCAAATCAAAGAAACTTGCCAGCTCCAGAGAGGCAAGTGTATGATAGTTATATATGCATTTATCATTTCATGCTGTTCAAACATGTGCTAAATACTTTATAGAACAAATAAAAGATAGACAGAAATGTTTGCCCCAGTGAAAACAGGAAAAACCCAGGGATTTAAACCAGAATTTAATTCTGTCCCTGTTACAAAGTATTTCCAAACTAAGGTTCCTATCAGTGTGCACACATTAAATACGATTCAATTCCCATCAAAGAAAATAAGATCAAATTGCAGGACTAGGGCCCACGCACTTGACAGTTATTAGTTCTTCATCTGAAACATAAAGTATTTTCTATCCTTGCTAATACTGATCAGGTTGGTGATATATTTGTTGAAATATTCCTCACTGAAAAAAAAATATATATATTGAGGTTGACTGGAGTGTTTTCCTAAATCTAGTAGAACTAATTGAATGGTTTTGCCTGGGAAACATGAAAGCATTTTTGAAAAAATAAAAACAAAAAATGTTTTGTTTGTTTTGAATGAATTAAGTCTTCCAGGAATTAATTTATTTTCAATTCAACTTCAAAAAAAAGAAGATAAGAGAAGGGAAGGGAAAGGAAAAGAGAAAAAAAGGAAAAAAGAAAAGAAAGTGAAGCAAGGCTGTCTTCTGTCTTCTTCAGCAGTCTTTGAGGATCATTTCTGGAGAGTGTTGCTGGTACAGTCACAGCCGGGCTGAAGATGCTCCACTGTGGTTGCACTTCAGGTTGGTGACTGCATAAGCGAGCAGCTTTCTTCTTTCCCACCACCAGGATAGAGTGGCAATCATTACCTTTTTTTATATATATTATTCTCCCCCACTCATCCTTTTTGTTTGAACTTCTGCATGAAAAAATGTAAAACATTTGAAAATGTTGTTAAGGGAGGAAAAGAAATCAATGCATGTGACCTTCATTTGGCAGCCTTCAAAAGTGGTAAAAAGCGTCAGAACCAGGAGGCCTTTAGTGTGTTTAGCTATGATTTGTAGCTGATCTCCTCAACTCCCAACTACTCCATGAGTTTCATGCATAATGCAGCAACAGTTTTGATTGAAGTAAAAAAAATCTGCTGACAGAATGTAGTGTCAGGCATCTGGGGAGATGTCTAATTAATTATTATAATTGACATCCACACCAGATGTCTGATATATGACGGTCTCTTTGTTGATAAAAGGTTTTGGTAATTCTGTTTGAACAGCACTTTCAGAACAATATGTTTTCCATTTAGGTCACAGGGAAAAAAAATATGATTTATTTTTTTCAGGAAATTGAATTCTGTCGGATAGCAGCATTCTTTCGTCTTGCCTTCCAACTTCTAACCAGCCTTGAAAATGCATGGGATGAAGGATGCAATGGAAAAGCATTCATCACAGTGTTGACCACTGATCAAAAGCACTTAGCTGGCAAGTGCAGGATCTGCCATCATCTTTTATTCTCTACAGTTACAAAGAAAAGTAGCTGATCTGACATCTGTAAAAAAATAATAATAATAAAAAAGTGAAAACCTCAATCAAAGAGCCATTCTCAAACGGAAAGCCGATATGTTAGGTTATCACAGAAGGTCAACAGCTTTTGAGTTCTTTTAAGTCATTATAATACTTCCAGAGTACCTCGTATTGAGAAGGGACAAAGCACACTGGAACGTGAACCTTTTGGCCCCAAATTCAAACCAACTCTCAGCCCAGAAACTTTTAGTAGGAAGAAACAGGTTTCTGCCTTAGTAATCCACGTTCTTCTGCATATCTTTCCTTTCCTTTTCGGCTTGGGCCTGCTGAGAATAGGTCTTCTTATGGCGTGCACACTCTGGATAGAAGCAGGAAGAACAAATCCCTCAGAAAATCCAGTTTTCTGAGCTTTCCAGAGTGGTTGATGGATCTCAGAAGTTCCATTTCAGAAAATGAGCACCTTGCCTTAGGACAAGGTTATGCCAGCCAGATCTCTGAACTGTTTGAGGCTCATCCACTGCTAATTAACAAACTTCTAGAAAGAAAACTTATCTTTTGCACATGGTTTCTTCACTATACTACACAACTGATGATGCTCAGATGATGCTCAGATGATCCTCATGCTTCATGAGCTGGTAGGACCACCTTCAGCCATCCCCAGAAGCTGTCTTGGGTTCAGACAAGAAGTGACCTTAAAGAAAGCGGAGAGAGCAGCTACTGCTTTCCCTCACTTTAAAGTCCTTCTTTTTCTTACAGCCTTAGAACAGGTCTATGTGATTGAGAAGTTGGAGGGGTCTAAAAAAAGTTCTGCCTGTGCTTATTGCAGATGTGAGTCAGCTCTGGTGCAGAACATGCAGATTGTCGGGCTAACACAGACCTGCACTCAGGCCAATAAGTGCTACTCGGTTTTTAATCCATATTAATGAAAGTTTGACAATCTGGATGCCTACTTCAGTGTAAGGTTTCTTTAAAGTAAAATAAGGCTGTTCACATCCCCACTGATAATTCCATGCCCAATTCTGGGCACACCAGTTATTGATGAAATTTTTCAAACCATCTGCTGGATTTGACCTAAGCTTGGGGTAAGAGCAGGGCATAATCAGACAAGTGCTTGCAATATATTTGGAGCCATTTAAGAAGTTACCTGCTCTCAGCTCCAAATTGCAGCTGCCTTAGCTGGGACATTGTCTCTGACTCATCCGTTCTGGTGCAAAGAATGACAGATTGACTTAAATTGCCTGTTAAAGTTCCCTGTCTAGAAGTAACCAAATACACTGCAGACATTTCAAGGTATTTCAATGCCCAAAGAAGCAAATAGGCTCTGGTCATCATTTCAAAGTCTGGAAGTGCTAATTTGCATCCTAGATACCCAATTTACTTTCCAGATGTGGCTCTCAGATGCAGGGGCATGTAGGCATCTGACCTTACAAAGACACCTAAACAAGAAACTGTTTTAATGGGAATTCAGGCACTTGGTACAGGGCTTCATTTTACCTTACTTTAATCATCTGAAGTTTAAATGTCTTTCCTTAGCCATTTGTGGAGAGTCCCCTTACAGTTACTGAAGAGAGATTTATAGTTGTTATGCTGTATAGTTACATATGATGTCCCCCATTCTGTTGAAGTGCCGTGATACCTTTGCATGTTTGTCCCTAAGGGTTTGCATCTCTTCTGGAAATAGGACAGAGGCATCTATGTTGCCTAAACCTTGTGTATGTATTTTCTGAGGGGCCAAACTAGACCAAAGCTTAACATGAGAACAAAGCCCTTACACGAAACCAAAGCAAGAATTCACATCCCTCCCAGCACGAAGGTGCTGAATTTCCAGTTGAAACAGCAGCTTTATGCCGAGTTACTAGCATTTTTTATTTTATGGATACCCTTACTTGGTTAACAGAATAAAGGAAGATAAAATGCTTGCATAGAGATGTATTCACTTCTGTTCTGTTGGTAGTGATTTGAACCCTTTCACTCCTGTGATGTTAATGTCACTTTTAATATTGCAAATTTGCTAAGATGCCAAGCGAACAGCATTTGAATAATGTCTTTACAGGACTGATGCGTGCATGAGTTTTTGGGCAAGGACGGCTGTGGCTTTTTTACTAGCATCCTTGCAAAGCATGTAGTCTGCAGCCTCTTGCTTTAATTTCTGATATAAACGTAAATGGTAATTTTAACATTTTAGATACTGACTTGATTTCATCTGATTTTGGCAAGACACGTGCCATGTATTTTACAATTTAAAAATCAGGTTTGAAAATGTCAGCTTTCAAGAGCAGGCGGGCTGTGTCATTTACAGCACACCGAAGGCACGCGCAGATAAGGCAAAGGGGGGCTAAGGAGGCACTTAGAGATTATTTGCATCAGAGAAGGCTGCTGAGAGGGAACAACTAACTGTAGGGAGCCTTCATATGAATATCTAAATGAAATGCTGTTAAACGGCTTCTGACACCACAACTGAATTGCACCTTGGCTACTAGCTGTGCGAAACATTAAATAGTTGGATGCAGCCTGCCAGTCCCACTCCTGTCTCCAGTGTAAGATGTCCACCCGCACTGACAGATAAGCATGGTCTGACCCCATTCTCCATCAGGAATCTCCGCTAACTTGCAAGTGAGGAATGGCCTGAACTCCTGAGCTCTCCCAGACGTTAAAAGCTCAGCACGTTCAATGCCAAGTCTTGTTTGTTCAGTTTGGATGGATCAAGCCTAGGAGGGATGAGATCCCAAGAGAAGCTGCTGGTGGCTGCCTGACACCACTGTGGCCAGAAAGTACTTGGGCAATGGGGTTCAATAAATATCCACCTCTCACAAGGATGTGCTTCACCTCCTGTGTAGACACAAACCACCTTCTCAGCCATCTCCAGAAAAGGACTTCTGTTCCCTCTGCCTCTTCATCAGTCAGATGTTATGCTCCATGGTAGGGATTAGCAGACCTGCATCCCACAGACCCTCAGAGAACTGTAAATGGATGACATTTTCCAAGACCTGGAGACACCTGGATGGTGTCTCCATCCCTCCTTGTGTATCTCCTCCATCCTGCACTGTATGTCCAATCCTCCCACTCACTTCAGACTGAGGGTTCACATTTCCAGTTGAATTACCATGGTTATATATGCTACTGGCAGCCAGGCTGAGCCCGTCTGCAAACACACACTGAGCCCTTGGTGGACCTCGTACTGCAGCCAGAGGTTCGGAGATACATTGTGTTGCATTTTCTGAGCATTGCCTTAGGAACTCTTAAGTATTTTGTTTCAGGATGGAGAGGATGGAGGGGTGAGAGAAAGTCAATTTAAACTGTTTGTTTAGTTGCTTATGTTTCAAATGGCTGGGAAAGCATCCTTCAGTCCTGGGTGGGATGGGACTGGGAAGCGCAGATGGTACCAGGGTACCCATCGCCCACTCTTCATCTCCCAGTGATGCTGAAGAGGTTGCACAGTGAGTACCATGAAAAGGACAAGCAAAGTTTCCAATGGATGCCAAAAGGGTTTCTGAGCATGAGCACAAAGTCTCCCTGTAAGACAGTCGCTCCTCTGGACTTTTGGTGTATAGGTTGCTAATTAAGAAACCAGAGGCCTGAAATCACCTACTTTTATCCTGCAGTTTTTCTCTTGTAAGGATCTCCTGAGGTTTGATTAGTCAGCACATTGAGGGGATTAGAGAGCCCTGGGAGATACCTTCAGAAATACTAGGGAGCTAATTAAAGCAAGCAAGGGGAGCTGGCCAGAGAAACAGTTTTACAAATACACAGGCATTCCAAGGCATAGGCAGAAAATGCAAGACAAGGAGAAAGATGCAGCTTTAAAGAGAGACAAACGTGAGAGACGGTGAAAGAGAGACCACCTGCAAGGAATAAGCATTCTTAGGAACTTTCTTCTTCACCAGTAGCCATGTTTTCCCTCTACATTTTGCCCACAGGAACAGCACTATGGCTGTTGTGGAAATTTTTCCTAAAAAACCAGGAATCGTTTGCTCACTTCCAGTCATTAACAGCTCTGTTTCTCACACCCAGCTGCTTTGTGAGCACACAAGGCAGTAGGAGCTGGTAACATTGCCTTTGCTTTTGGTTCCTGAATGTTTCTCATTGTAAGATCCTGCTTTGCATAACTTGTTAGAGCACCAGAAAATCTGAAATATTGGGGCTCACATTTTCCTTGATATTTGTTTGCAACAGGAGACAAATTTTAGCGAAAGTACAAAGTAATCTTGACTATGTGTGAGAAGGGAGTCAGAGGAAAACAAATTGGTTTGCTGCTTTATAGAAATATCTACCATGATTCATTTAATAGCTCTTGCTATTAGAGTAAGAAGCCTGAGATTTGGCAGTGAAGTCTCCTTTGTAGCAAAGATTTGGCTCTGCCATCCGTTCCTCTTCCCTGAGTTGTGAGCCAAAAAGAAACCCCAGTTCACACGGTCATAGTACGGGCTCTGTCTGTCGGAGCCTTTCTGTCCTCTGTAGTGATGGGGAGGGCAATGTGGAGCAGCTAGCCTGAAATCCATGGCAGAAAGGCGCTTAGAAGTCCTCGGAGGTTTCTAAGACCTTCTTGAGTTGGCGACAGTCCCATCAGCTGGGCAGGAGACCTCCAGACCTCCCTTCCCACTGCTGCCTCTGAAATTGTATTTAGTGAATAGCTGAGTCCCACTATTGTCTCTTTTCTCCAGGGGCCGGTCTGCCAAAAAGATAAATGGCCTGGCAGTGTTGCTACCTGCTCCCTTTGCCCAAGCGGTGAAACATGATGGAATTGCTCGAGGTTTTAAAATCAGTGCTTAAAAAAGGTGATGGGGGAAGGGGAGGAATGAATAAATGTTGAGAACTACGGAAAAGCATATTGTTTGTGCAAAGTCAAATGCTTGAAAAAAACAGAAGCAGCAGCAATGAGGGTGCCATCCTCTTCCTCTCACACTGGGATATCACACCAGCCCACAAGCAGGTCCTGAAGTGGTCTCGAGCCTGGTGCTATAGGTGACTCTCAGCTCCAGGGAGCAGATGAGTTGGCTCACTCCGCTCACAAAAAAATAAAGCCGTGGTTCAGAAATGCAAGTTGGAGTACTCTCCATGCTGAGAGGGTCCCAGGCAGCAGGGATGATGGAGAGCCGGTAGCAGCAGAAGGTCAGTGAAGCAAACCAAATTTGAGAGGAAGGGTTCACTCTGGAGAGGCTGAGAGAAAACAGCAATCATGGCAGTTAGCAAAATAATAAATAAGCTCTCCGTTTTTTTGCGAGAGAAATGGTCACAGCTGAGCAAATGCCTAGCAATGGGCTGTCTGGTGTGAATGATGGATAGAGAGAAGAACAAGGCTGGATGAGGTTTCATGAGCAAAGTAAATACATAAAAGCAACCACTTGGCAGGAGAGCTGCCATGAGTGGGATGTTTGGAGGTGGTTCTCTGAACGCGTGCCCCTTAGCAGGGAGAGGGTCTCTCTGCTCATACCAAGCCCATGGAATTACAGATTCAGGGAGGATAAAACCTTCTGGGTCAGCTTTTGATTTTTGGCCAGAAAATAGAAATAAACCAAAAAAAAAAAAAGCTTTTACCCTGCCATTTTCAAACTGGAACATTTCGACTGTTTCAATAAACACTGTTTTCATTTCAAAATGGACTTAGATGTTTGAAGAGTAAAAACAATCACACAATTCAAGCTGAAATGAAGAGGTTTTGTTTTGCACCAGGCAAATGCTGACAGTCAGCTTTAACCTTTGTGAGGCTTGGAGAGTGGCTGAGGGCTGGAGGAGGTGCTGATTCATACACAGGAAACATCTATTTGTAATAAGACCAAGAATTAACTATTTTTGCCCCCTGAAATTTTGCCACAGAATATTGTGGGTTTCAAAGGCAAGTGGGCAGATGAATGGGGAATGAATCCATGAAGGGCTGTTAAGTACAAAAACATCAATAGGCAACTGCAAACTGAAAATGCTTGGGAAAATCACAAAACAAAGTACTCACCCTGTTCTTATACACATGTCTTGGTGTCCACGCTAACCGCATTGAAGATAGAAACCTGCGTTACTTATACCTTTGGTCTGACCCATAATAGCTGCTCTTGAGTATCACAAAACCAAAAATGCTTTTGTTTTATTCCTTCCTTTCCAAGCCCAAATTGAGTCATGAACTGAGTCATTGCCGATGCTGTTCCAGCTCCTGCCATGATCAGACCTAGTTCCTACTGACCTCGCTCCTTAACCTCACTGCTTTCAAAGTTTCATCTCTTATAATAAGACTTAGATGAGTAATTTGGTTTTTCTCCAGTGTCTCTTTGCTCTTGCCCCACTGCTGGCGCGGTGAGTTATGGGCCATGGATGGAAGGTGCAGGTACCACCCGGGACAGGCCCATGGTTCAGCACCATGTGGAGGTACTGGTGGAGGTGAAATCTTCAAACAAGGAGCTCAGATTTCAGAACTGCTGATTTTTGATCCAGCCAGGGCTAATTTCCAAATCCCACTGTCAACTTTTATCCCAAACTCTCCCTAATCTGTTGTCTTCATCTCCTAAAGAAATGGTGAATTCGTTAGTTCAGCAGCCAAACAAAGCGTGCGGGAAAACAAATACATTTCAGAGGAAATTAAGTATATTTTATAGGGTTATTGACAAAATACACCAAAACCTCTTCTGCAACAAGATAAACATACTGTTGGACCCAAACCGTCATACTCTGAAGTGCAAGTAGCTTATTTAGCCCTTTTGTTTAAACTCTCCTTTTTCACTGACTGCGTATGACATTTTTTCAGCAAACACTGTCTTTTACCTGAAAAAGCAAAGGAGCCCACTTTGAAAAAGCTGGAATGAAGCCTCCTTTCATGCAGTGACAGGCAGGGTGAAGAGCCCTGGACATGCACCGAGCCTTTCTCCTGCAACCCATGAGCAAACCAGAGAGCTGTGGTGCTACCTGCACCCTACCTGCACCTCATCATCATCTGCACCTCATCGTCTGCCTGCACCTCACCTCCCAGCACATTGCTCTGCTCATCGGGGTATGCAAATAGATAAACCGCCAGTTGAGATTCAGCGCGTTATCTAAAATTGTTATCTCCTAGTCCCCAGGACCTCATTTGCTGATGACAATACTTTAATGAAAAGCCATACTCATCCCTTTTGTTAAGGTTAAAGAAATGGCAAACAGTGGTGTATTCTGCAGCAGCACGGATCTGGCGTGGTCAGGTGGAAGAGGGGGTGGCAAGCATTAGCCTCTGAACCCAGGTGGAGGTCTTATTCTCCTGTCCTTCTATCAGACTCAAGCTGCCACATGCTCTTCTCGGTAATAATATTTGTGCTCCTGGCAAAAAATTAGTTGGCGGTCCTGATGAAATAGTAACAGTTTCTGCTAGAGGTGGTTGGTCATTGGAAAAATCCAGTTCTGCTGAAAACATAAATTTTCCTTCAAAATGAAATTTTGACTGGTCCTACACCCTATTAAGGGTGTATTTTGATAAAGTCTTGTGACCACAATGGAGGACAGATGTCACGACATGGTCTTTAAGTAGAGGTAACAGTTGGACCTGCAGGTGGGGGTTTCAGCCCGTTGCCTGTAGCTGCAGGACTTACCTGAGACTCTGATAACTTGACCTTTTTTCCAAACCTGCTTGCTCGTGTAGATCCCCAGTGATGTGAATAACTCGGAGCTCTGGTTCTGGGCTTCCCTGCAAGGAGGATCTGTGTGGTTCAAGCCCTGCTCCCCTTGAAGTCAAGTCCTAGTGATGTTCTAGCTTAGGCTGATAGCCATGTTGACCGCAGTGAATGGGGCAACACAAAGTGGCTGAAGACATTTTTATTTCCTTTGCCTGCAAATGTCTTCGTTTCAGACCCTTTCAGGACATAGGGCATAGAAACCAGGGTATAGTTTATAACACAGTTCTTCCGTGTGCTTCTCCAACACCAAAGGATTTCACGGAACAAGTCTGTTTGGTGAGGCAATTCCAGTTCTCCAAGGGAGGAAATCTGTCCCACTCTAGAGCAGCTCAGGCTTAAATAGGATGTAATTAGGTACAGCAGTTGTGCTGCCCTTGGTCCCAAAAATGGTCTTCACCCTTAATAGGGTGTAGGACCAGTCAAAGTGAGGTTTTGAAGGAAAATTTGTGTTTTCAACAGAACTGGATTTTTCCAGCGACCAACCACCTCTAGCAGAAAATATTACTATTTCATCAGAAACACCAACTAATTTTTTTTGCCAGGAACACAAATATTATTGCTCAGAAGAGTGTGTGGTGGCTTGCGTGGGTTGCAGAGCTGATGCTCTGGGACCCACCACCCCAGAGCTCCTCCAGTGCTCTTCTGGCCCCTGCGTGGGGAAGGGGACCGTGTCACATCTTGGACCACTACAACCACCCAGCTTGGTCAGGAGAACAGCAACCTGCAGCACAGCGACTGTAACTCTCAGTGCAAATTAATTGGTTTCCCTATCAGAATCTCAAATGTACATTATATTCAAGTATTTGAACACAAGATAAATCTCGTAAGTTAAAAAAAAAAAAAGGGGGAGGGCTAGTTTTAGCTAGCCATAAGGAGAACTTTGAGCAAGAAATCACTAAATACAGCATATGTAACAGTGCATATAGATATCTAATATGTATAAAAAGATAAAATAATTATATAGACCAGTTGATATTGTACATGTAATGAAATATTGATATAGTACATGTAATAACATAAATGTTTTTAGATAAATAACCATATATACAGTAATATAAATCAATATATATTTTTATATGCAGCAGACAGCCAGGATTTCTGAGGCACCTTGGCATCACCGCTCATCCTTCCAGAGCAGGGATGATCATAGGCCACAGCCACGTCAGCCGATGGCTGTGCCGGGTTTGCTCTGAGCATCTCCAGCCTGTGAGAAGGACGACACACCGACACGTGTGCAAACACACATACACACGCTGTGCTCTCTGCTGGGGATTTGCCTTTGATTTTTACCTGTTTGCTTTAATATAAAGTAAAAGGTCATTTTAGAGTAACATTCCGCAGTATTCACTGTTTATTCTCAGTTGGAGATGTGGCATCTCTCTTATCTGACATTTCCACGACAAAGTAAGTTCCTCAGACACCTTTTTAGGATGAGAAATGATTAATATCTAACACAACTCTGAAATATAATAAACTCTGCATCCTCGCTGGCATGGTTTTAATGCATTTCTCCTCGGGGCAGCTGTGTTGTAGGGCAGACTTTCTTAACCTTGTTTTACACGTCGGGAAGGGGTGCACAGACTTCAGAACTTAAAAAGAATTACCTCATTTATCTTGAACAACCCTCACCTTTAAAAACATCCTTCTCTCCAGCAGCTGAATTTAGACAGGACTAGAGCAATAGTGTGTGCTGAATAACTCCTCTACTTCTTTTCCTCCCACAAGGTTCCCTACAGCCCCCTACACTATCCTCTAGTTCCATTAAATTTATTTGAAGGTGGTCAGGAGACTGCAAAAGCCAAGAGACACCCAAAAATAGGGTGAACCCACATGACTCCATTTCCTTAGGAAACCAGCCTGGAAACAGCAGGAAGCATTCCCATGCTCCAAGCATCGAGAAGAAAAGAGCAACAGCAGCACAAGCAAACAGCGTGAGAAGCAGCAGACCCCCCACGCATTGCAGCTAGGAGCTGGAAGAAATTGCCAACCCATCTGAGAATGTGCAGAAACTCGGTAGCTTTGAAGACACCTTGGAAAAATTGCAATTAATCTTGTTGAAGTGATAAATGATCTGGCTAAGGGACCAGCTCTGGGGCAGAGGCCAGGGTGGGATCCAGGATGCAGATGTGGCAGGATGTGGCACTGAGGATGCGTCTGCCCTTTATTCTGGCTTCTCTCCCGCCTGGATCCAGATAGCACTGGAGTAAGGAGTCATGGTCAGGGCAATCGTGTTGAAGGTTAAATTGTGCCCTTCAGTGAGGAATAACTTCTTTTCTCTATCACACATGTAAACAGAAGGAGACTAAGAGGGAGTTAACACCGAGCAACCCACAGCAGTGACAAGTAGCGTGGCTGGCCAGAAAAATGTTTCCAAGCAGTGATTTTGGGTCCAAAATACAGTTCTGTTAAATTCAAAGCACTTTGCAGGGAAGACTTCAGTGTTAACATCATTTTCTGGGAGGAAAACCAGAAAGTTTAGCCATGTCTTTCTCACCTCATTTCAGGGAGTTGTTGGCATTAGTGGTTCATTGCTGCATCTCCACAGCATCCTCATACCACCCACCTCACTTGTGTCATTGCGGCTCACTAGTGGTGGCTTGGTGGTGGCTTCTGGACCAGAAACGTTTTGCTCTCAGGTTGGAGGACACATTCAGACTAGCAAGCCCCTCCAAAATGATGGAGCAGTGGCCATTCCCAGGGTGAGGTCTGAGTCTCCATCCCTGAATCGGGCAGTGCTACTGGAACAAGAGGAGGAAAGGGAGCACAGGAGTTAAAGCTGATTCCCCTTTGCAGCCATTTGCGTGTGCTTGACAGGTCTTCAAACTTCATGGCTATAAACAACTGCACAAGAATTGCAAAAAAAAAAAAAAATAAAATCACTGCTTGCTCGCACTGGAGCAGGTTGAGACCTTACAGGTTTTTCAGTGGCTCTAGGAAAGAATAGCAAAGAGTTACTGGAAACATTGGTGGGAGCTGAGGAAGGAATATTGCCAGAAAATGGCTTTGAGGAGAAAGTCCTCCAGGCACAGCGGTGCCCAGTGCTGGAGCACAGGGCAATGCGAACGTGGCATCATTATTTTGTCTGGCTAGAGACAGAAGTCACTTGTCTTATTCTTTTATTTTTCACTTTTAGAGGGAATCGGAGGTTTTTTACTACACAAATGAGTGTCTGTCTGCCATGGGGAGATTTGGAAAAGCTCATCAAGATTAATTCTTAAAATGGATAAATGAAAGCACATTAAACAACCTATGTAGACACACTCATTTGGAATTAAAGGGTCTGTAATTAAGTTTTCCTTAATTCACTTTTGAAGTAACTTGAGCCAAATTGAATTAAGGCCACTTTAATTTTAAATGAAAGTATCCAGACCTGAGTTTAATATAATTCAACTAATCCACTTGCAATTCACACCACTAGTTAATTTTGGATTAATTTCCCCTTGTAAGCAAGTTCTTAAACAGACAGCAGGAAGGCAACTTTGTTTTCCCTTTTCTATCTAGAGAGGGAGCCACAGAACTTCTTTTCCCCCAAAAAAATGCCTCTGCTCTGTGCAGTTTAACCTCTTTTTGTGCAGTTGAATCCCTTTTTACCATGCCTGGGGTGATTCTAAGCCAAAGTGTGCCAGATGTCTGCTGTGACATCCTCAGCTGAAAGGAGGCAGGGCTGTCTCTCAGATGGTTCTTCTGACCCATCACTGATGTCCATCTCCCAAGGACATTCCCTCTTGCAGGATTTTCAAACTCACTTCCAGAAGACGATTTCATGTAGGGTAAATAAAATTTGGCAACAGGTTCTGGGAAGACACCGCTGAGGATTATTGGCCTGGCTTGAGGGGGGCAGGATCCAGGCAGACTTTTTGGTGAACTGAAGTAGGGCAAGTCCCAAAGAGCTTTGGCAAACTCAGGAGAGATGCCATATGCTGCATGGTGGGACTGGAAAGACTCCAGCCAACCAGCTCTGTTTAATTAATGCCATTGAAAAAGCTACAAAGGTCAGTTTTAGGTGCCCTGAACTGTGGCAGCAACAGGAGGGTGGTCTTTTTTTCTGGGTTAATTAAAATAAGAGATCTCTTTGGAACTCCTGATAATGACAAGTCATTAATAGAGCAACCAGCAAACGAACTAGCAATCGTGGGACTGGGAAGGACCTCAAGTGTTGGAGGAAAGAAAGCATTTGCAATGGAGGGCAAGGGTCAGCACAGCTAATGCAGATGGCAGATACCCAAAACTTGCCGCTTTTGGTTTGAATTACGGCAGTTCAATTGCAGTTCAGTTAATGCCAAGTCTCTTAAGGGTTTAAGTAACCCTACAGCAGGGCCCATAAACCCCTGACAGCTCGGGATTCATCTGGAGAAGGGCTGTGCTCCCGTCAGTAATAACAGCGATGACAGCTATTATTACTGGAGCTTGCGGTGGGCATTGTCTATTCACACAGGCTTTGCAAAAAAGAAGACTGTCCCAAATAAAGAATTGTAGAATCACAGAATGGTTTGCGTTGGAAGGGACCTTTAACGGCCATCCAGTCCAACCCCCTGCCATGAGCAGGGACATCTTCAACCAGACCAGGTTGCTCAGAGCCCCGTCCAACCTGACCGTGAATGTTTCCAGGGATGGGGCATCGACCACCTCTCTGGGCAACCTCTGCCAGTGCCTCACCACCCTCAGCGTAAAAATCACTTCCTGGTATCTAGACTGAATCTCCGCTCTTTTAGTTTAAAACCATGACCCCTTGTCCTGTATCACTACAGGCCCTACTAAAAAGTCTGTCCCCATCTTTCATATAAGCCCCTTTTGTTGTTGTTGGTTTTTAAGAGTAAGCAGTCCACTTCCAAAAACGTTTTGGGAGTCAAGCAGTTTGTCTCTCTCTTAACCCCAAGGGGCTGCTAGATCCGCACTTCACTTGCAACATCTCCCCATAAAGTCCCCTTGTGTGACACCTTGCATCTGCTAAAAGCACTAGTAAGGTCCCCCGGCATCTGTTTGTCTTGGTGACACTGGGGAGGATTAAGTAGCTCAACCAGGCATTGCATTTTCTGGAGTAAGAAGTGAGGAAACTTCACCAAGAATAGACCTGGCATCTACGCTCATCCATCTTTCATCAGAGATGAGAGCTTTCCTTGGTGTGGATTCTGAAGCTGCCTTTCTTTTCAGCCACAAGCCAGAGCAGTTTAATTGAGAAATCCTGCCCGGGAGGTACAGCTTAGCTCCAGGGTGCCTCTACCCTTCCCTGCAGCACCTTTGATTTCCTAAATCAAACTACACTTCCCAGAAGGCATTTTCCCTGGCAGTGCCTCCAGGCTAGGGCCGGTTAGAGTTTTGTTTCTCAGGCGTTGGACTTTTTCCAGCAAAACCATGGAAAAGACGCTTTTTGTAAAAATATCATTTAATCGAAAGAAAATCAATTCTTATGGGAAAAGGAGAAGAAGAAGGGGAAAAAAAAAAAACAAACAACAACTCTGGTGAGATGGAATATTTTCAACCAGCTGAATTAAAACTATCCCACAGCTCCCTAAATCTGGCTCCCTGCCTTTCACGTAAGCAGCGAATGGGTAGGAACTTCTGCTGTCAGCGTTTTACTTCATTTGTGACCCACCACCTCTTTTCAAATAAATTCCCATTGAATTATCTGAAGTGAGCAGAGAGCAAGAGGGGAAAGGAATTCAGGCTTGGAGGATAATACAGAAGTTATTTCAGCTGGAAGATCGAGTGCATTGCATCCATTTAAAAATCATTTAAAATGGTGAAAGAGGTGTTTTGAACTCAGTGGGAAGTTGATGACTGATTTGAATTCGCACTCGCACACACTGTTAAAATGAAAGGCTCTCTGGAAAATAAAAGTCCCCAAAGAGATCTCCTGGGATGTGGGGGACTGGACATATCAAAGCGAACTGGAGGTGTGACACAGGTCTTACCAAAGCCAGAGGTGGAGGATCTGGGCATCTGCCTTCCCCGGATGGCAGAGGAGGAACATCCACTGCCTGTCCCACCATGGCAGCCCTCAACTGGCTCATCATCCCTGGGAAGCATCCCCCCGGAAACCTCCATGTCCCCAAGGAAAGGTACCTGCAGCTATTTTTTCAACTGAGACCTCAGGGTGATGCCCGAAGGGAATGCAGCAGGATGGAAAATTGAGCAGGGCTTTAATGCATTTACTAGCTTTTAGCAATAAGCAACAGCAAGGAAAGCATCGTGCCGCAAATTCCAGACCAGGGTCCTGGTCCCCCCGTGGCCATTAGCTACCTGCATCAGCCCTTATTTCTACCTTAGTTTCCCTGTCCGTGGAACGGTGATGATAAAGAATACAGACCTGTTTTTGTGATTGATTTGAGCTCTCTGGGTACAAATTGCTAATAATGGCAAATACTCTTGAAGGTAGTTTAAAGAAACATAGATAATTCAGTTTGTTTTGTACTGTAGCTTACTCACACTGCTTATGTACACATATATATGTGTTTCTATTTCTTCTTAAGATTCATTTCATTTTTAAGCACATGTGAGAAGAGCCCAGAGTTCAGCTATACATCTCTTATTATTGATGGTTTTTAAAAGTAAATAAGTGTATGCTATTATGATTTCATCTCCTGTGCCGGAAAGCAGAGCTCTGCGTGCGTATTACTCTGGGAGACCTGCCGTGTTTATATCCCTTACAAGATATGTCTTTGTTTTCTGAGGCACACAGAGTGTCTTCTCCATTTCACAGCACACTAAGGATTAACACCCAAACTGTAAAACGCATTGTAGTTCCACTGTTAATCTGTCACATTTAAATAAATAAATAAATAAATAAAAAATTCTTCACTCGCCTTTACCGACGCTCCGTGTCAGTGGTATTTTTAGCATTTTTGGAAGACAATCGAATATTTCCAGGAGATGGGTGATGTCCTGGGGGGTCTCCAGGCTGCAGCAAGGGTGATCCAGACTGTGTATAACCTCTGTTTCACGCTGTACTTTGAAAAACAGATTCCTGGTAGGCAAAGACAGTATTTGACTTAGGAAGCCAGGCCTGAAATCTCTGCTTTTCCTATATAAGCTTAAATAAATTAGTTTGTGCTGCAGTTCCCATGTGCAGGATGGGTAGCATAGACCACTCCAGTCTCTTCAGGGCTTTCTGTGGGGCTGGGATGTTAGGACAAAATAGGGTATGTAAATAGATAATATGGGGAGAAAATGCAAGCCCCAGCTGTTTCTTGTTTTTGAAAGAAAAGAATGCCTGCAGCTTAGGAGCTAGCAAAAACTTCGTAGCATTTTATATGAGCTTGGATTCCCACACGGGGTTTGGAGTGAATTTTACATAAAGTTTGTCTGGAAATATTCCAGCCTGCAGCTGAAAATAAAACTCTGCAAAGGTACCAAACCTCAGTGACTCAAATCCAATCCCAGGCTGAGATTTTTCAAAGCTGCAGAGGGAAGCCGGATAGCAGAGTTCACATTAATTTTAATAAGAACTGGGCATTCAGATCCTGTAAGTGATAACGGGGGCTATCAGCCTCCAAACCTGTACAAGTCCCAGCCAAGCAGGACTGCATTTCTGCAGAGCTCTGACAGCTCTAAAGACCTGTTGGAGCCAGCAGAGACTGAGACCGGGACCCGACACAGCCCTATGCATACCGGTACACAAGTGCCTGCTCCCACTGCGTTGCCGGAGCTTTCCAAAAGTGATGGGAATATTTTTTTAGCCTGTACATTTTGAGCTGGTTTTTGTTTGAGTGTGGGGTTTTTTTTTTCTCCCTGCCTACTAGGAAGCAGGGATTATCTGCCAAATGTGTTCATATGGCTAAGCGAAAGCTATAAACATGCAAATTCCAGTTCAGCGAGTTTTTATGCTGATTGCTAGACCTCTTCTTTGAGCAGGTCCTAGCAGCAGATAGCTTGATGCTTAGGAATTTTTTAATAAGAAAGCTTCAGCGCAGTATTTATGGCTATGCTGAGAGGTGCTGCAGTTATCAGGGGATGAAACTCAGGTTTAGAGGTTCAGACCATTTCTTAATTCAGACTTTTAACTCCGACTTGCCCAAGCAATTAAAAGACTGGTGAGTGCAAAACTTCTGTAAGAAACTTCCATTTCCACGGTCTCTCAATGTGAGGTTTCCTAGTGGAATTCTATAAAAGCTTCATAAGTTTTTTTTTTCTCTATTTTAGTGCTCCCGTCACCCTCTGTGAAGAAAGACATGGGCATATAACTCAGCATATATCGCAGCTGGCACCGACCTAAGGCAGTAGCAAGGGATTCAGCAGTGCCTTGCGCTCGGTTCCTGAGTCCTGCTGGATTCAAGAGAGGTCCTTTGCCACATCCCTTCAGTGTCCAGATTCAGCATCCATAAAGGAGTGTGGTGGCTCTTACTTTTTCATTTGTAGATGAAAAGGCAAAAGGGAGATAGTAGCGAGTACGCCCGAGTAAAGACGATCAAAGATTTTCAAACCCATGAATGCTCAGTACCTGAGATGCACTTGAACGTTTAATGAGGGGTCTGGTCAGTTCTTAAATCCAAACCTGTCCAGGCCTCCTTAGGATTAACTCTCTGCTTTTCTCAGATGATTTTTAGGAATATGATTAAGCAAGAGAAAAAGCAATGGGACATTCCTCTGGACAACAAGAATAGCCACAGTAGATACACGTGGGTCAAAGCTGAAATTCAAGTTCTGCCTGTAGGTTTCAGGGCTCTGCAATGCTCCCCTCCTCCGCAGACCTTGATGTCTCGTGGGGACAGCCCCGTGCTGGGGCTCTGGAGATCAGAGCTTTCGTGCTGGTCTTGTCCTGTGTGTCTTCTATAACTGGGACAAATTCCTTGGGCATTCTCATCATTCAACTGAGTCATCTGTGCAAGGCTCCTATCTCAGTTGATGTGTCTGAGCAACTGCGTTTTCATTCAGGTGTGAACCCGCTGAATCTCCAAGGCTTGCTGGAGCTCACTGGACTGTTGAAACCAAGTGATTAAGGTCAGGTTTGAAGCAGTTTCTGGCCACATTTTTCCATGTGGGTCACACACTGGATTGCCATCACTGGTAGCAGGTCTGAGCATCTCCCAGTCTTCCAGGTAGGAGCAGGGAGAAAGCACCAAGAGCTGGAGGAGCTCAGTCCAAGAAGAGGTCCGTTCCTGGTCGGAGTGACCTGCCCAAGCTCAGACTGGGAACTGCAGCCAAGGAAACAGCTGAATTGTGTTTTTCAAATCCTGAGCTAGCATCGTAACAGACAGAGCGTCTTTCCTTTGTGATGGCACTTGCTAGGGACAGGTTATGTGGTACAAACTGCTCCAGCAGTTCTTCTGATACAGCACTTACTGGGAAGCTACTCTCCTTGCCAAAAATGCTTCTGCTTGGATGTCAGTAGTCATTTGCCAAGTTGTGTTGCCTTTAGATGTTGTTCATATACTTAGCAAAGTCATTTTCCCCCGAGCTTTCAATCAGATAGCCCTGTGCTGAGCAAACAGGAGGAGACACTCCTTAAGTCCTCAATTACATTTCTTTTCTCCTCTTCAATTCCAGCACAGACAAGAGGTGATAATACCGAATCTTTCAAATATTTGATATACAAAGAGAAGAGCTTGTTAAAACGAGACCAATTAATGCATTTTTAATCCACATTTAAACACATGCAAAGAACCTGAATACTAATGCTGTCATTTAAATTCCAGGCGGGGAGGGCTGGCGCACGAGGCTGCATATCTTTCAATCTCTGCTTTCCTGCCTTGTTTGAATCAGGCAAGGTCGACTAGGCACTGCTGCTTATAATAAAAAGGTGTATTGAGGCTCCTTCCAGGTTTTTTTTTAATCACCTGACGATGTTCTTGCAGCTCCTGATCATGTTGTTTATTATTTTTTCCCCCTCTTCTTCTTCCTCCTTTTATTCCTGAAGTTCAAGGACATTTTGAATCCCCCTGGGTGTGCCTGCTGCTAGGAGAAAACAACCACACAAATCGTTTGAGCTTCTAATGTTTCCCTTAATGGTACAACACATTTCCTCCCGACTGCCTCTCATGCAAATGGATCAAAACCTTGATTTTCCATCTTCTTATCATCACTGTTGACACAGCAAATTGTACAGGTGGGCCACGTACATAGGCAAAGGTTATTTATTTGAGGCAACGCTTGTATTTCTGTTGGACCCAGTGCCCCTTGCAGCCTAACTTTCTGCGTATATAAAATTTTTGGCCCAAAGAGTTTACAGCATCCGTGGAAAAAGGGGAAGAGAGAAGATAAAGTTAATGCAGTCACCAATACTGACTGTATCGTTGCGTAGGAAGCTACCACCTGCCAGCTGAACTGCAGTAACAAATCGTGTGTGCTTCTGTACGGATGGGGTTGCCAAATAGGATGCTAATTAAAGAGACGAGATAGCTGTTTTAACGAAACGCGTTTCACTTTGATGCAGGTAGGAGTGTGCACGTGGTTAGGGACTGAGATGCAGCTGATAACTCATATTTCAGCATCTCAATCACTTCTGCCAGGGCAGTGCACCTGAAGATTATGAGAGGTGTCACACAAAATAGGTAGAAGTGGGAAAAGCAGCTACATCCCTTAAAGCCGAGCCGGTCCCGCAGGCCATATTGTCTCCTGCTGCGGTATGGGATATTAATGGGAGAAATGAGTATGCCTAGGAGTCATTTGCCAAAAAAATTTTCATCATAACATGTTGATTCGTCAAAGCCAGAATATTTCAGAGGGAAGGACCAATTTCAGTAGATTTTACATTTGGGGAAAAACGGAGAAAAGTTTTTAAAATTGTCAGTAGGTCACCGTGACTCCTAGAAATTGAACTATTATATTTTGCTTCAAATTTGCTTTTTGCTTTGAAATATAAGTTCAGCTACAGGACGAAAAGAAAGATTGAAATGGAAATGAAACCTTTGGAAATTACCAAACTGAAATATTTCTATGAAACCAGACAGGGCTTTTTTTTTTTAATTACTTTGTTAGAGTCTTCATTTTTTGAGCCTTACTTTAGACTTTCAGCTTTTGTAGGACAGGACAGGGTAAAAACACTTCTAAAATCCTGAAAACTTTCCTGAAAGTGTTGAGTGTAACATCACTAGTGAGTGCAGAAGGAGCTGCTTCTCTGGTCCAAACAGACCTAACTGCGAGGCCACCCCTTTTAATCAGCTACCCCCGGCTTCCTTGAGATGAGTGATTATCCTGTAGTTAAAGCTTTGGCCTTGAACTTGCAGTAGGGGATGGTGTCTCTCAAGTTTTTACCCTTTTCTTAATTAAGAAGCTGTATTAAATATTCAGAAATTCTGCTCTGTGACTTTCCTGGGAAGCACAAGGACATCCTGGAGAGACAAATCACTTTCTCATTAACACCTAGCCAGGCCACTGCTCTCCTTTCCCTTTTGTCGGTCCTGGCTCTGGTCCTCCAGGGCCACAAAACTGTCGGAGAGGTGCAGGGAGTTTTTTCCCTGAGCTGGTGAAAATACAGTAAGGGCTTTCATTGATTCCTGTTTGCACCTGCTAAAAGATTGGCTCTTTGGGCACGGGAGCAAAGGATGCAGGAGCAAAGCTATTGGGAAGATGATGCTGTTCCAGCCACCTCCAAATGCTGCTGACTCTTTCCATGCATTCGTAGGGTGGTTTTAGGCAGGGAGGAAGGGAGGGCTTATGAAAAACAAGAGGAACTCAGAAATCCCAACCTGAGCATCATCAGCGTGGCAGACGCCCCACAAAAATGACTACTCTGCTGTGTGAGAAACAGCCAGCACATCCCTCTCTGCGTGCCACTTGTCACCAGGATCCTAACAAGACCCTATTGATTAGGACCATCGACGTTGCTACAGCATCTGCAAGCCGAGAGCGAGCCCAGCACCTCCAAGCCGAGGGCGGCCCCGCCGCAGCCGCGCAGGGGGAGCAGACGGCGCGCTCGCGGCACAGCGCCCTTTCGGGGTGATTTATTTGCTGCCGGCGGCTGGATCAAACTGTTCTTTCCCTTTTGTTTCCCATTTTGTTTTCTGTTGTGGCCTGTCAGTTCTCCAATACCAAAGAAACATTTTTCAATCGAGTGGGGTCCCTGACCTCCTGTATTTAATTACTAATCAGAACCAGACGGGCCATCAGTAAAGGTGCTGAAAGGCAGGTCTTTATTGGCTGTTGGCTCATTTTTCCAAAGAAGTGTTGGATCCTGGAGGTGATAGGTGCTAAAAGTTGCTGTCATGGGGGGGGGATTTTTTTTTTTTCTTTAAAAAGAAGAAAAAAGAACCTCACAGGTTTTGGTTTTTTGGAGAGATGGAGCAACCATCGGTGTCAATTTCTTGTGTTTCTTCCAGCAGTCCCCAGGCAAGGGACAGGCCAGGGATTACCACCTCCATAGGCTAAAACTCCAAGCTTTACCCAACATTTTTAGCATTTCCATGTTCAGGGCAGGCAGCCAAGGTGTCCTGGCTTTTCCAGCCCCTTTCATTGTTCCCGCTGCAGATCTGTGTCTGATGGGAGCCTGGTAGAACACTACAGCCCATCCTTTCCAGGGCCAAGAGGACAGAGAGCAGCCAGCCCTGTGCCATTAGCAAACCCACTCCATCTGTGCCTCGTTAGTCTTTCTTAACGAGACTAAATAAAGGCTTGCAGGTCTCTATAATGATGTTGGAGAGGGGCAGTGGAGAAGATGAGTATCTAGGCTCTGCAGAGAAGTCTGAAGGCTACTTCTGTGCTTTTCATTTCCTGGTAAGAAAGATGGGAAATGTGGAAAGCTGTGTCATGTGGTGTTACACAATTTGACTTTGGAGAATAAATGTTCTTGGTTGTGTTTGAGCTTGTTTGCTGTGAGGAATCTGGGAGTTTAGTGCTTAGGAAGTGTGGTCTGAGAAGGATTCACTGTAGCTTGGTTGAAAGTGGTAGATACATAAGAAGGTTAATGGTGCAATAAAAGGAAACTTCATTTTTGGTTCTTTAGACTCTCAAATTTAAATGATGAATGTGACAGCAATAGGTCTAAGGTAGGTGTGCATTCAGTATGAAAGACTGATCATTGAAATGCTTCTTGGTTGTTTTTTTTAAAAAAAAAAAAAAAAAAAAACAAAACAGAACAACTGTTTCTGAATCCTTCCAGAGTTCAGCGGACAAAGGTGTTACAGAGAGGGTCCAAGTGTGCTGCACCAGCATCTGCCAGCCTGAGGTGAGATCCTGAGCAGAGCTGCCCACTGATAGGGGTCCCTGGTGCCCCTTACCTTGAACATGTAGGGGATCTCAATATGCCCTATGTGAGCTGGCAAGAAACCAGGTAGGGATGTGGTCTGTTTTGAGAGTTTATTAGAGCAAAACCAAGAAATCTGTCTCTGAATAGGTACTGCCAGGCAAAAGCCTGGTTAGTGTTGCAGTACTCCAACTCTGTTGCGATACCCCATGGGGCACCTGTCTTAAAATGTGCTGGGGAACCTGTGCCCTTCCTTGTTACAGGTAAGGGCTTTATGCACACAAATGGAATAGCCACAGCCACCGGAGATGCTCACCTCTCTAGATGGTCTAGGACATTTGATTGTCCCCAGAAAAAGCAGATGGGAAATAGTGTGATAAGTGACTGGTGTTTCAAAATGTCAGCAGCTGTTTGATGGCTTTCTCTTGTGAAGTGTTTGTACGGTGCCAGAAGCCACGGGATCTCGGTCTCTGCTGGCGTTCCTGGTGTGGCTGCTGCTCGCTGGCAGCCCGCAAGGCGTCTTCTGGAGCCCAGCATCTCGCAGGGACAAGCGCTGACCCTGCAATGTCAAAGCCAAGCATCCAGAGGAGCCAAGAAGGATGGGGGAAGGCTTGGTGCATAAAGCTGAATGCCAGCTGGAGCCCAGCCTTCAGAGCTGGTGGGGTTAAAAGCTGAGGTCTCCTCACTTTTGCTTTTTTCCACACTCAACCAGTGAGGTCTTACCAATGTCCTTTTTCCTTTGCAAAGGTCGGGGGCTGGCCCTTGCAGGCTGTTTTATCCTCTTTAGTGGTAGCTATACACGACTTGGGACACCTCAGTCATTACGTGCGGGTTTGGCCACTCGCGATCTCACGTTACCTGCAAGTCCAGAACACCAATGCCCTTTTCTTTGCTGCTACAGATAAAAGAGAAAATCTTCCTGGCCCTTTTCTACAGAAGGGCAGAGGGTCTAGGATACCTGACACAAATCTCATCCTCAGCAGTAGAGGACAGCAGCTCACAGCCTCGTTATCCCAGTGCTGGAGTCAACTAGCTAACGAGTCCCAGAGCTGCCAGTGACATCCTCCTCCTCTATCAGTTCAGTTTCTTCTTCTTCTGCCCAAAATTAGATGTGGAAATCAAACGTTGGAGCTGTGCTCATAGCCCCGGCGTGTATTTCTTCTGATGGTCCACATCCTGCTCCCACCACTGACCTTGGCCACCCAGGTGGCTCCGGCAGCCCTCTCCCCACACTCCCTCCTCATCAACAGCAGAGTTTATTAATTGATCCGTGTTGCGGCAGGGTTGGGGAGAGGCAGAGGAGGGAACAGGCGTGCGTAAAGGCAACGATAGCATCTGCTTTGTACCAGGCAGTGAGCAGCGGGGTTATTGTTTGTTAATAGATTGCTTTTGAAAAGCTGCTCATATGGGACCAGGCGAGTTTCAGAGGTAATTAAAACTCTGTCTATGCAAAAGGCAGGATCTGATTACTTCCTTTCCAGAGCAGGCAGATTAAACCAGGAAGGTTTATTTTGCCACTTCTAAGAGTGCAGAGTTGCTTTGAATGGTGTTCATAATATGGCATATAACAAATAAAACTCTTCAACTTCTATCTTTTTTTTTTAACTCTAACTTTCTTTTTAAGCCTTAAACAGTTCCTATAAAGCAGAGAACACTTGCACCTGTGGAGTACCGTTGTTCCAAAGCTTGTTCCTTGTCTTTTAAACCCACATACTCATCTCTAGAAGACTTTTCTGCACCAGGACTCCATCCTACCTGAAACAGAAGAGTGATGGTGGGTTGGTAGAGAGGCTCAGAAATAGTAGCAAAGTCTCCCTATCACCTCCCTTTAATAAAACAAATGAAATCAAGTACGTTAAAGGTAATCAAGACATTTCAGAACCAGGTTGATGTCTGTAATCTCAAAGACTGGCTGTGAGGTTGTGGTGTTGCCCATGAGATTCACTTTGCACCGCTCTTGGCTTTAGGCTCTGCCTGCTCTATGTCTTTCAAAGAGCTGACCTTTGTGGAGCTTCAGGGTAGAGATTCATAAATCTATGAAGGAGAAAGGTGAGGGGTGGAAGAAAAGGATGACTTTATTATCTGAGATTTTTTTTGCATTATTCTCATAGCTTCCTCATCCAAGAGCAGACTGAAACCCTGAAGGTGTTACCTTGGCTGGGAGATGTGGATATTGGGACTGACCAGGTGGGTGAGCACTGGCTTGTAGCTGGAAGGAAGCATGTCCCGTGGAGCAGGAACAAAGCACAAGGAGAGTTCCCTGTGCTTGGGAGTGGTTCCCCCAGTGCCTCTGAGACAAATAAATACCTGCAGTTTCTACTGCCTTGATTTTTTTTTTTTGTGTGTGCACTGAGATGGGGAGCCTGTGCATCCTCAAAAGAAGTCAGGCCACCTAACCCCATTCTTATCTGGAGGGCAAGAGTCCTTGGCAAGCTAACTGTGCCCTGCAGGAATAAGGCGTGGGAGTGCGTGGCTGCCTCCTTGAGAGCGAGTCCTGCCCTGCGGCTGCTGGATCTCACTGCCTTTCTGCAATAAATAATGGTCAATAGTGGGGAATCCACCAGGCTCTGAGGGACAGCTGTGGGGAAGTAGGCAGGCTGAAAGACTCAGAGGAACATGGTCAGTAAGAGAGGAGGGGGGAAAAAAAAAAAAAGAAAACCCTTCAGGAAAAAAAAAAATAAATCAGTAGCTTAAGCTGTTTTTCCTGGCTGCATTCAGCAGCTCAGGGACCAGGAGGGTTTGCCTGCAAATCTTAGGTGAAGTTGCCAGCTGAGTTTATGCCCAAACAGACCAACTGACTGCAGTGGATTTGGAGAGGTGGGATGGAGACCTGGGTGCAGGCTTCCATCTCCTGGATACTGAAGTCTGCCAGCAGCGGTAGATTATTTTTTTTTTCAGTTGAAAAACAATATGGAAAGAAGGACTGGTTTATGCAAGGACTTGTCAGCAGCATCATCACTGCTGTCCCTACTTCCATGCCAAGGTCACTGGGGTTTGTGCAGCTCAGACGGTTGATTCTCACCTACTGTTGGGTATATAACAGCAGTCTGAGTCAAATGAGTTCCTGAGGTCTCAGTTCTGTTCCTAGTGGGGGGAAAAAAAAAAAAAAATAATCTTGGTTTCAAAGCTGTGGGGCAGCTTTGTCAGCAGTGCCAGCAGAAAAGGATAAAGTTTGACCATAACGGGATCATAAACATTTTCTACACCTTCTTCACCTGCGGACTGTCTTTGTAGCCTCCAAGCTGCATAATGCAGATTACACAAGTCCTAAATTAGGAGTCGCCTTTGAAAATCCTGCTCACTGGTCATGTGAGGGTACGCTCCATTGCGCAAACTCTTTTTGTTGGGGCTGGATGTCTTTTCTGAAAAAGGTGACTTGATGCAGAAATTACAGGGTGAAATGACGTGACCCTAGATTGAACAAGCTGATCATAAGAGTCCTTTCTGCTGTAAAAATCTGTCTAGCCTATGTAGTACACTCGCATATATTTTATGAGTGCACGGGTCTCTTTGCGTGTCCTTAAACCAAGTGCATGTATGCATGCATGCACACATTTTATTGCTGATAGGAAATGAAACCTCAGATTAAAAGACATTAACAAAGATAAAAAGTAACAGAATCTAATTTCAATTGTCTGTGGCAGGAACCCAATTTTCAAATGATAATTACAATAATTAAAAATTCCCTTATCAACAGAGACAAAAATGCTGCACGTTGGCAGGCAGAGACAATGGATGAAGCAAGCACAGACTCCTCGGTGCTGAAATCAATTTTCAGAAGTTCAAACAAGCCCCAGAACAATTCCAGTTTTGTTGTGCTTCTTCCTCTTCAGGGGAGGAAGAGACTTTCCCCATGCATGTACACATATCTCTTTTGGGTGTTTTTTTTGTTTTAGTTTTGTTTTGTTTTCTGTCTGCTTTATCCACAAGGTCACATTAGCTAGAACAAAAATGAAAATCTCAAGTAAACAAAACTATTTTGCTGTAGAAATGCAGTATGGGGAAAGTTCAAAAACATATCAGGCCTTCCCGGTTTGGGCTTTACTTCTAATTATGGATTATCTTATTTAGAATTAACAAATGTACATGCTCAGCTTTTTGGAGAATTTGCCAAGGAAGGCTCTCAAAGCTCTTTGCGCTGAACTTGCTCCCTGATGCTTTCTTCTGCTGTTGTCCCTGTTGTACGATGGGGAGTTCATGAACAGAAATTGAAGTCTAATTAAAGAAAAAAAATTCTAGATGGACATCTGGAAAATTAACTTCTTTTGCCCTGAAAAATCTCAGGTTTCTGTGCATACGTTTTCCAAAGGTAACAGACTGCAAAATTTTGATCTTAAGTTTTTATTTCATGGAATAGAGATATATTGCATGGTTTTCAGTTTGGTTTTTTTTAACTGTATTGTGATGTGCACAAGGTAACAAGCATCTAAGCCCAACCTATCAAGTTCAGTGACACCCTCAAAGAAAGATGGGACTTGAAAAAGATCTCGTTCTTCAGCCTTAGCAATTCACAGGGAATGGAAGGTGGGAGAATCACTTGTGATGGAGCAGAGCTTTGCTTTCTGCAGGATGCTCGGTCAAGGTCTTCAGGGAAGTTCTCACTTCAGCCTGATGGAGTTAGTCATTGCCTTGTCATAAACACTGGGTCCGACATGATGTATTTATGAGATGACAATTCTCAGTGCATGGCAAATGCATTAGTGCTCTTTAAGCGGTTTTAATTGTACCTAATTAGTACAGAAAGTCCCCAAGCAGAAAGTTTGGCTCTGAAAGCCTTTCCAAATATCTTCATTGTTGTGTATTTGACTTCAAGATTTAGGGCAAGCTGATTTCATTTTGAGATCTTTTATTTGTAGGGCCTGGCATTTCTCACATTTTTCTCATGATACAGTGAATTCATCCTTTCCCCTGAGTAAATGTTTGCACTATTGGTTCCATACTGTACAGGCTGGTACATCATACAACTAATTACTGCTCTTTCTCCTGGTGCCGTCTAACTGACTCAGGAAAGTCCTACAGAAAGGATCTTGTTCCGTATTGAATTGTGTGGGTTATTAGTGTAACTGCTCTAAAACCACATTATTTACATCGTGGCTGGGTTCTATGTGAACAGGATTTTTACTCCTGGGATAAGCCATTATTCATGTAACAGTCAAGGAGAATTTTATTTATCAGTCCACATACAGCAATATGAGGACAGACAAAACCACTTGTGATACCCTGGTTGTTTCCCTCCTGGTTTTGAGAAGTCATGAGATCAGAGGAGGAAGAGAAGGGGAAAAAACATTACTAGATGGAAGGTGGGCTAGATCCAGCTCCAAGCAGATCAATGAAGTGGGGACTTGTTCTGCCAGTGTTTTTTCTTGTTGGCTTTTTCTTCCCCAGTGGATAACAAGCCTAGACATGCTAGGACACACTTCAGTCATAACTTTCCATCTACTTGGAATCAACCTGGAGCAAAAACTTCTGCAGTGTGTGATTGAGAGCCATGAGCTGAGGGGACGGCGGTAAGGGGAAACCAGCATGAGTGGAGAGGGCTTGAAGCAAGCAGAGTTTCCCTAGATGTATTGCTGTTAGTAACTTTGAATTCAAACTTTCCCAGATGTCATCTCAGTGGCTGGCAAAACCAAGCCCCAGGAAGAAGTTCTGCCTTCAGAAAGGAGTGAGGTTTCCATTAAGAAAGAAGAGCTTTTGTACCATTCAGCCATTTTGATGAGTAGCACAGCTTGTACACCACTTTACCCAAAAGGGCTTCTATTTCTCTTCCGTTAAGGAAGAAATGAGGGATCTGCAGAGCTGGCAGAATGCAGCAGGAGACTCCCAGTTGGGTGATGCAGTCAAGACCATCATAAACTTCAGTTACATTCATCATCTCTCTTGAGAGAGCCCCAAGTCACCGCAGCCTTAATGCCAGCTTTGAAATTTCCCTGCTCCCTCTCAGCAGCCCGAAGGTGAGAGGACAACCATCGGTGAGCCCAGCCCTGCCAAGCCCCGTGGCTCCAATAACCACCCGCTCCGCTGGCACCAGGCAGAATTGACATCTTGGTGGGAGCAGCATTGTCAGAAGGGGCAGAGCTCAGGGTGACCTCAATTTCTCAGCTCCAGTACTCAATTATTTCTGCAAGGAAAAGAATCTTTATTATTTAATAACAGCTGAGGCACTCCAAATTATTCATCAGTGCAGGAAGGGAGTTGCCGAGATGAACGGAAGGGATGCTGTTGGTGTCAGGGCAGGGGTGATGCAGCCAGAGCCTGGCTGAAGGGAGACCTTTGTCTGCTTCACCTCATGCCCCTTCCCAGCACAGGTGAAACCTCCTCTTTCTGGGGTCTTGTCCAGTCATGTAACTTGGAGAAAGATTTTTATTTCTGCAGGTATCTTGGGTTTAAGCTAGTGCATTCATTTTCAGGAGGAGCGCAAGCGATAACTGAACCTGACCCTATCAAAGGGTGACACTGTCTTCTTGTGGGTGCTATAGGGTGGGGATGCATGCTAGGTTAGGCTATAGGGCTCTTCCCTATGGGCATATATAACCTGTATCCAGGCTGTCAGTGCCTCTATAATTTTTTTTTTTTTCTTACTTATCTAGAGATCCTACCAGTAAGCTTATGCTGCAGTGAAGATGTCTCTGCTGGGTTGCACAGTCAGCCCTGACCCATGCTCCTTCCCCCAAGTGGCAATAGCAAGCGTCTCAATTTTTAGGCAGGGACAGGTGGGGTTTCCACCTGGAACTCACCTAAATGGTATTTGTGTGGCAGAGCAGTGGTGTGCTGTGAGATGCTGCTGCGTTGGTGTGAATCTGTGCTGGTGTAAATGTCCCCTACCCACACACTGCAAATAATGTTTTTCCACTCAAGTCAGAAGGTGAATCTGTAAAAATGCTGGGTGTTGTTTTGTGAAAGTATCATACCTTCGTGTTTGAAAAGAAAAAGCATCCGTGCTTGCATCTTTCATTGCCAAATTATCATATAAATGTCATGATACTTAGGATGCCAGAACTCACTGATATTTTAAGTGTTTCCATGTTTTAATTCCTTGTAAGTCAACATTTGCAAACCTAATTACAAGGGGAAAAATCATTGATGGCATTTTCTTCACCATGTTTGGAGCTGAAGGGAGTTTCCTGAGACCTGAAAAATTTCTACTTTTTTTTTCCCTCGGTGGTGACAGGAGTTCTTCCTGCTGCTCCTGACTGGGATAAGATGGATTACTGTCAGTGAAAATCATGGAGTAGCAACAACAGAACAGGCTTGCCTATTTGGGTTGGTTCTGCAAAATGATTTCTGCAAAATAACCCAAAAATAAACAGAAAAGCCCATGCACAGTTGAAAGCCTTGGGGAGGCTTCATGCAAAACAGCTTTCCACTCGAACATTTCCTTCAATTTTTATTGTAAAAGCAGCTGTCGAAAAAGGATCAAAATCAAAGTGAAATATTTCCGAGACAGCACAGAGTGGTTTTTGACATTTCCAGTGCATCGAGAACTGCATGCTTTCAAGTCAGCCTAATACTTATATTAACGCTTAGAAACACACACTTGCTGATGTCCCTCTCTTGGCTTCTGTATCCACCAAACCTGTAGGTCTGTGGCCCTCAGGACCACCCTTTCCCAGTACTGTGTTAGAGACAGACCCAGGAGTTGGCTGCATCCATCATCTATGGAAACCTTTCGAGAACGGGACTCAAACGTGACGGAAATAGTTGTGTTCCCTCAACTCCTCTCTCCCAGAGGCCTGGGGCACCTCTTGGTGGTCATTCTTGCATCTCTTCAGTAAGAGTAGATGGCTCAGATGACTGCAAAATAGACACGACATCCTTCTCTCTTAAAGAAGTCCAGCTGGCTCTGTTCAGGTCTGGAGGAAGGGACAGTCTTTAGCCCCTCTAATGCTGTTTGGAGCATGGAGGGACACGCTTCAGTCCCTGGTGTAAAAGAAAACAGCTGGGGGGATGATCTGTTTTACATCCTGAGGCTGACAGTGCCGTTTTGGCAGCTGTGTTTCAGAACAGAGCTGCCTCCGGAGCAGCAGATATTTCTGTCGCCTCTTCAGCATTTTAAGCTCGTTACAACCTCCTGTTTGCAAAGAGATGGAGAACAGGAGCGCAGAGGATGCTTTCCCAAAAATCCCACTGTGAGGAAGGTCTGGAGATCAGCTCCTGGTGCTGCGGGTGCATGAGAAATAGCAGTGTATGGTGCCTGGGGTCTTCTGAGGTTGCTGTAGGGTTTTGCCTTCAACTTCCACCTCTGTGTTTCCCCTGCTGAAAGCAGAGTCTTGTTTTAATGCTGTTTCATGATGATCTTCCAGAGCACGTCTCACCAGTGGTAGTTTTGGGGCTGGAGCTCCCCAATTCCAACCTCTTGGCATAGCTCCTGCTGCTAACCCTTCCCTTCCTTGTACTTTCTGGTTGCAAGCTGGTAGTAGAGCACTGGCTTTTTCTAACCTGTTTATGTTGCCCTTTTTTCCTGAATTTTTCTAGCCTGAAGTGGAGGGAACAAACTCATATCCAGTAATCCAGACATTTAAGACTACACAGCCAAGGTTAATAATCCAGTGACATCTGAATTGCATGTATTTGTAAATAATCAACATCTTTCCAAAGAGCTGCTGAAGGATTTAGAACAGGCTAATTACAGAAATATGAAAGGCAAGTGGCCCTATTGATTCAGCACGCTGCTAAACAGAAAGGCAATTTCATAAAAGACTGGGGGTGACACTGATGTGCAAAACTGTGTCTGTATAAAATATATGTATGTATGCAATGCAAAGTTTCGGAAACAAAGAACTTTTTTCTGCTTTGATATCTTTTTCCTCCTTCGATCACGCCTCTCAACTTCTTAAAGAGCAAAACAGGTCCATGGTGTTGATGCTTAAATTTCCAGTGAATTTCACTTAAGCCTGTCCTAAGGTCTGCTTGGACGTGCAGAGTGGAGGCCTTGACTGCTGGAGGTCTGGGACTTAATCCCAGACTTCTCAGGCTGCCTGGACACCTTGATCAAGGCTCTTTTTTGCTTGTTTGGTGTTTTGTTTGGTGGTTGGGGTTTTTTAGGGAGGTGTTTTGGGGTTTTTTTGCTTTCCTTCCCACCTCTTGCTGAAGCCACTGTGATCTCAAGTCACTTTGCCTCTGCTTGAATGCATTCCCCTTGCCGGGCTGGGAGCAGGGTCTCTCTCCAGCAAAGGGCTGCCCGTCCAGACTCAACGGGCATAAACCTGACCTAAACCAGGACAGCACCAGCACGGAGTAAGTCCTCCAGCCTCAGCTGCTGAGCAGAGCCTGTATCCAGCCTGGGGCTGCACGAGGAGCTGGGAGCTGCTCCCTCCTGTGGGACCATGTCAGAGGGGATGGGACCCCGGGTGGTTGGGGGGACCCCGTTGCTCTTGCCTCATCCCTGGAGGTTTCTGTGGGTCTGCAAGCTGGGAGGGGGTTGGGGCTGTGCTCTGGCCTCTGAGGGTCTGCCAGGCATTGTTCAGGAGCATAAAATGCCTTCGTTAATGAAGCACTTAAGACTGCAGAGCCTGGAGGGAGAAAACTAGGTCTATATATAGCGACAGGCAGTCTAATAGCTGAGAAAGGGAATATGTCTGTTAGAAAATGCCAGCTATTGACTGCTGAGATGTGGTGGACATGCGGAGGGTCAGACCCTGACCACTGATTTAAACTGTGACAGTAGGGAGGGAGAAGTGCCATGGTGTTTCCAGCCCCACAGCTTGCTTGAAAAAAAAAAAAAATCAATGGCAATAGCATAGGGAAGCGAAGGACCCAGCCACTTTCACCCTGGTGTCCCCAGCCTCTGGGTTCAGTTTGCTCACCCCTGACACTTGGCTTTGTGTCTTGGCCAGGCTGAGCGATGCTGGCTATGTGGGACCGTGCAGCTGCCACCCTGCATGCTCAGGCTTCCTGAGACAGTGTCCATAAATGTGGCTAATTATTGCATAATGAATAATACATCTTTGTGGAAATCTCTTTTATAAAAATGCTGCATTATATATTTTTTTTCTTTTTCTCTCATCCAAGCAGAATGTGTGATCTTCCTCCAAAAGATGATGTACGGAGCTTGTGTTCACTTGTTCTGGCAACCGAGCTTTGCACAGCGCTGCGAGGCCAGGTTGCTGTGAGGTCCATCTCTTGATGTAGTGAGTCTGCTCGCTCTCACGCGATGCAGAGATGCAGCTCCCAAAGAGGGGGACTGCGTTTGCAGCCCATCCCTCTACAACATGGCAAGCAAGATGCATGTGGTTACCCCCGAGATTTATATTGAATTATGGACGTAATGGAGCCCTGACATTTCAACCAAGAGCTGAGACATTTTAAGCTGTGTGCAGAAAAAATTAAGGTCTTGGCACTTTCCAGCAATGATATTGCAAAGAGTAGGAAGTCAGGTGAGATTCATTACGGCCCAAAAGCTGTGTGCAAAACTTCACACTTCCATTTGCAGTTTCCATTTTTAACCATCTGTCATTCCAAAATGTTTGTATGAAATATGGAAAAGCAAGAAACCGGAGAGCTAGAGAAATAAACCTTGCGAACATACACACCTCTTACTTGGGCCTCTTCTATTCCTTTGCTACTCCATCAGCTTCCCTGAAGACACATCTGAATTAAACGGGTCTGAGTGAGAGCGAGGGGCCCCACTCCTTACAGCCCAACAAAGGTTCTTGTACAATAACAGGGAAAATGCTCAAACAAGCCACAGAAACTTGTGTAAGGCCGAAAATGAAGGTAGACAGGACATAAAACAAGAATATTTTTGCTCATGCCTGTTTCTATCCACGTTATTACTGTAAAAGCCTGTTAATTGCTGGAAGGAAACTTGTAATAGACCTTTTGGTGGAAGGCTGCGTTTGTACCCAGGGAGTTGCGTTATGAACAATCTGAGATCTAGGAGAGAAATGCCCCCTGTGAAATAAAGGGAGACGGAGGTGGGGAGAGCCAGAGCTTCATGCGACTGTCCTCTTTCTGCTATTTGATGGTCTAATGCCATCAGAGATTTTGGTGCTGTTGTTCAGGAAGCAGTAGCATGCGATTGCATTTTCTTCATGGTCTAAGTTCTGATGGGTCCTTTGATCCCACCGGCATTCTCAGCTCTGACTTGCTCTTCTGTTGGTTCAGCTTAACTTTGTTGTGCCCATTGTTCTGGCTTTGTCTCGCCCTGTGCTTCTCTGGGAAGCTGTGTTGTCAGGGGATGTACCTCCCTAAGGACTAGGACGTCAACGAAGGCCTTAGGAAGAAGTTTTTCTCCCCAAAAGGTTGTCTTGTAGCTGTCAACCCCAAGCGTTTCACATGGTACTTATTTGGTACCTCTGCTTGGGGCGTAGAGGCAAAGCGATTCTGGTCTTTCTGGGGGTTTTACCACTGCTGACTCATGACTTGACTTAGCAAGGAGCAGAAAAGTGAGAAATACCCTCGCACAGCCCCTCCAGGAGCTCTCGGCTGGGGTATGGAGCCCAGATCCCATCCCTTCCCCTCTCCCAGGAGCTCCTACCGCTGGCCTGAAGCCCGAGCAGTCTTGCGGGTCTGCACAAGACATGAGCCGTTTTGTGTAACTCGGGTTTTTCAGCTGTTGTAGCTTATATCAGGCTTTCATCTTGGATGACAAAAATGAAACGACTCTCTGGAGTCCTTACCTGCTGCTTTCAGAGAGCCTCTTCCACACCTTTGCCTTTGCGGTCTCAGCGGCAAACTGATCTTTTTACCTCTGCGCGAAATGATCTTGCATGGAGACGTGGAGGGATGGGGTTTGTGTGGGACAGGGCTGAGTCTAAGAGAAGATACCTTTGCCAAAAAATCAGAGGTAGTTGGCTAGACAGAGCATGCACTGTATGGTGTAAAAGTCAGGCTGGGAGCCTGGTCCAGCCAGGAGGCAAGAGTAGCCCAGTTATGAATTGCAAAGAGAATGAAACTTTTTTTTTTTTTTTTTTTTTTTGCCACCCGGTGGGGTCTGCACTCCTTGC
>NW_009614729.1:351605-356583 GCF_000690535.1 Cariama cristata
TTTTTTTTTTGCTGCCAGCCGGTGTGCTCTGCACTCCTGGCATCCTACTGATAAGCTTGTCTTGATGGCGATGGGATACAAAGCTATATTGACCGTGTTTCCAGGCTGCCTGTCTCAAAGGAAAAGCTCTGCGTTCCCCGAGTTTTATGACTTGAAGCTGTCAGGCGCCGAGGGGGGAGAGGGAGGAAGCCGTGATGGATTCATTCTTCTCCTTTATCCAGTGGCCACACCGCACCTTCCGCAAATATCAGCATCTTGAAACGCTGCGGAGAAAGACAGAGGAGAAAGAGCAAGCCCCAGATAAATCGTCGGGGTTTGCAAGGCTTTATTGCAAATGACAATGGCACATGAAAGGGTCTTTATTTTTCTCCCCTTGCTTGGCTCTGTTATGCTTTCTCCTCACCTTCCTTCTGTCCTGTTCCCACTCTTGTTTGTTATTGGCCATTAACAATTATTAATTGGGGTTAGAATTCACTCGAGCTTGGTGCTGCAGAAATTCAGAGTGTTTCATCTGCATGTTTCCTCCTTACTTCTTGGCTCTGTATCGTCATCTCCCTTCCCCAAAGCATCTCTCAGGGCCCTGCCCCACCTCGAGGTGCCTCCTCCTGCACCCAAGAGCTGCCTGTCTCTGCCCACCCGTGGGAGATGCCCATGCTCAGGGCTCTTCAAGGCTAGATCTGGGCAGTGGAAGACAGTCAAGAGTTTTACAAGTCGCAGATTAGGCCAGCTCAGCACCCAGTTTTAGAAAACAGTCTGCGTGGGCTTAAGTTCATCCCGTCCATTTTTTGAGTCTTAAAAATGTCAAATAGTCACAGGACTGAAGGAGAAAATGTTTTAACAAAAATAAGTGTAAAAGCCGTGATGTCGGGAACCTTTCAGCACAGCCATGAACTGGGGAAGTAATCCAGCGAGTGAGGGGGGTGATGGTCGCTCCTGGATGAAGCAGGCTGTCCCTCGAGGGACTGCTGAGGGCAGGAGACCCAAGGGGAGCTAAAACCCCGGGAGCTGCCATCATCTGCGCCACGGGAGGGACAGGGAAGGAAAATGCACAGCTACGAAAGCCTTTAAAGCTGCTGCTGTGAACACCACACCGCCTTTGCAGGACTCTCAGGCGAGTGACGCAACTGGGCATGGATTTATGTTTTCCAGAGCCTGATGCAGACTAGAAATCCTAAATGAAATTATTTATTTTGAAGCCTTGGTTTTGCCTGGGGAGATGTGTGTGCTGTGTGGTTCTGTATTTTGGGGAAGGTCGCAGGGCCTTGGCAGCTTCCGTCATGCAGCACAAAATTGCCTGAAGCTTTTGTGTTGTTTTGTTACAGGAGGAGAATTGGAGGCAGATTAAACAAATTAGGGTTTGGGATATCAGATACCTGGAAAAAATGAAAGAGGGGAAAAAAAACGGGGCAAAAAACACACACACAAAAAAAACCCCACAGCAACAAAAAATAAAACAATTTAAAAAAAAATTTAAAAAAACAAACAAAAAAAAAACCACCAAGAAAGTGAAAAGGACTGGGTTCTACAAAATGCTGAGTCCCCCCTCTGTTGTCTTCGCTGAGTTTCCAGGACACCAAGCCCTTATTGTCATTGGGGTTTCTGTTACGGACAAAAGCCCTAATGAAATCTCGCTCCGGTTTGTTGAAATGTTATCCTTGTCTAAAAGGAGAGGAGATTGCTTTTCCTGGAGCCCAACTCCACAAAGGCTCTGGTGGAAATGAAGAAAACCCAGGAACATAAGGACTGTCTTTACCTTCCCAAAAGCAGCTGGCGAACAACAAGCCCAAGGCTGGAGCTGCAAGGTTTGAGGCGTTTGGTTCCTGGGAAGTCTTACGGGGCGGTTTGGCATTGCCCGGGGCGATGGAAGAAGCCGGTCCCAGATCCGGATCTGTTGGTGGCTGGTCCAGGTCCATCTTTTTGGCTGCCTGGATCCGTCCTTTATAAAACTCAAGAGGCTCTAAAGCAGTTTTCAAATTTTGTAGGCAGGATTTGTGAGTGGGAAATGCTTTTAATTTGGATTGATTAGCATGAACTGTGAGTTTTCTCATTGCCTGTGTCCTGTAAATCTCTCTCTGGCCTCTCGCTGCTTTTTTTTTTTTTTAAAGGGAGAGGGGGGGAAAGTGGAATATAACCCCAGCAAATCTACTTTAACATATGTAAATCCATCTCTGCTGTCTAATTCAGCACAAAGCTTATTCTTAAGTTAGAGTGACTTCAAAACCAGACCTTTTTCTTACCCCTTCTTACACTCAGAATTTCCTGACAGGTTTTATTAATCGGCGCAGAGGATGTGCCGCTTGTTCTAACACAAATACTCATAAATACAGCTTGCGAGGGCCCTGGGCGCCCTGGGCCGGGCTAGCCCCCGTTGCAGCCAGGACTTTTGCCGTGATTTTGCAATGGGCAGCGATTTTTCCCGGGCAGCGGGAGCAACGGTGCCGTGTTGGAGGAGGCAACGCGAGAGCTCCTGTAAAACACGGTACGTGACTCCTCGGAGAGGAGCTCCTGGGCCAGCTTGGCAGGTGGATGTAAAGCCGCCAGAACTCATTCAAGTCAATGGAGCTATCCTGATTTACACCAACAGACATTACGGCCCTTAGCGTGTGATACCAGATGGTCTTTTATAAGCACAGGAATTATTTAGGAGTGTGGCTATTACTTCAGTACTAATGAATTACAAATAACTCCTTCAGGAAAGACCTTTTGCTGACTAAGAAACATGTCCCTGAGATAAAGTAACTGTTGAGGTTTAAAGGGTCAGCAATTTTTAAAAAATATATTTTATTCTTAGTAAGTTAAAGGGGCCCAGAAATATCCCACTTGCCTCATTAGCAAATATTACCCAATTTTTCTTTCATAGTGTAGCAGAGGGGAAGAAAAGCATATAAAATAAACACCTGGCAGGAGTGCATAATCTGCATAAATTCAAGTGGTTACGCTCTTGACAGAAAACCAAACCAAAATGAGACTTTCGAAGCTGGCAATGAGACCTCGGTGATGATTTATTTTCATGCAGAGAGTGCATGGCCAGGATTTCAAAGAGCAGCCTTGCAGATCCTGGTGCTCCATTCCCTCTGGATGGACGAGCGAGCTGAAGCAACTCCTGCAGCTTTTTGAGATGCAGAGCTGAGTAGCAGCATCACATCACAGTCAGTTCTCCTCCAGGTTGGTAGTCCACAAGGTGGGAGGTTTGGTGCTTGTTGGTCACAGGCACGCGGTGTGTGTCTCTGTGACGGAGCAGTCATGCTACTTCATGTTGGAGATGAAGTTTGTCGTTGCCCTGGTTGCGATGCATTTTTTTTTTTACTTATAGGAACCTTGGTATACTTCTTCCTTGGGTCTTTTGGTGATGATCATCCCCAACTTGTGCCATTTCTCCATCAGCATCCAGGACCACAGTGGTGGAGTACACCTACATGCTGTGTTGGTTTGCAAGCCATGGTTTGCTGTGGCCATCTGGCTGTGCCAGACAAGTGTTTCGGTAGGACCAACACAGGAGGGACAGGGCAGAAACAGCGTGGCCAGCGGGACTAGAGAAGTGATCATCACTTTGTACTTGGCACTCGTGAGGCCTCACCTCAAATTCTGTGTTCAGTTTTGGGCTCCTCGCTACAAGAAGCACATTGAGGTGCTGGAGCGAGTCCAGAGAAGGGCAACGAAGGTGGTGAAGGGTCTGGAGCACAAGTCTGGTGGGGAGCAGCTGAGGGAGCTGGGGGTGTTTAGCCTGGAGAAGAGGAGGCTGAGGGGAGACCTGATCACCCTCTACAACGACCTGAAAGGAGGGTGAGCCAGGTGGGGATTGGTCTCTTCTCCCCAGTGACAGGACAAGAGGACATGGCCTCAAGTTGCTCCAGGGGAGGTTCGGGTTGGATATTAGGAAGAATTTCTTTACTATAAGAGTTGTTAAGCATTGGAACGGGCTCCCCTGGGATGTGGTGGACTCACCATCCCTGGAGGCATTCAAAAAACGCTTAGATGTGGCACTTCAAGATGTGGTTTAGTGGGTTTAGTGGCCATGGTGGCATTGGGTATACGGTTGGACTTGACGATCTTTGAGGTCTCTTCCAGCCATAATGATTTTATGATTCTATGTGACATTTTGTCCACTCTCCCCTGTGTTATAACCCTGACAGAAGGTTTCTGCTATTTCATTCGTCCTCTGGCACAAGAACCTTCTAATTTCCCATGGAAAATGATTTGCCAAGCTCTTTGTGTAAATTGCCATCAAACAGCCTCTTGACATAATCTAGCATGTCTGCCTATTTTCAAGCTTTCTTTGGCCTGGCAGGTGCGTGTTGTGGATTAGGAGATAACTCATACCATCTCACCTCATCCTGTTCTCTGGACTGAACAATATTTAGTGTCTTCCTACATCAGTGCCACACTGGAGACCCTGTTGAAAACTGCATCAATCCTTACAGTTCCCTGGCTGCTGGCAGGCTGACTGTCTTCAGTTTCCCATATTCCCTCACTTTTCCAGCTGAAGGAAGAGGGAAAAGGAGTAGGAGAGATGGAGAAAGGTGTACGATTCGTGGGAGGTGGCAGGAGGTGGGGAAAACAGATGGATCGGTAAGGCAAGATGAGGAGCACTCATGGCTTTCTCCAGGCTGCCTCTCGTGCACAACTACATGAAAATTAAGCCCACTCTGAGATGCCTCAATAGTATGAGGGGAGGGGAAAAATGCAGAGGGTCTGTCTTTAAAAGGAAAAAAAAGAAAGTGTGTTAGTAAATTTTTAATGCTCGATTAATTTTAGGTGCCAAACAACATATTTGCAAGAGAGCTGGTCTCATCAGAATAATAGAAAATCCATGTTCTCAGACATAAATTATTGATAAGGGTTAACAGGGCCATATCCATTCAGGACGGCGTGCCGTGTTGCTGATTCCCCTTGTACATCTAGTTTTCTGTTCCTTTCATTCCCTTTTTTCACCTTCTAACCCCAATGTTTTAAACCACCCACGCCCCCCGCCGTGCCT
>NW_009614729.1:356594-357324 GCF_000690535.1 Cariama cristata
TTGCCCTAGGAATGACTGGTTTGTTTTCTCCCCCAAGAAAAGGTACCATTCGAGGTGTCAGAGTGCAAACCAACATGTTAACAACCCGAAATATAACAAGTCCAACAGTCTGAAGTATTTCAGCTGAAGTCTTGAGACTGTGTTTAAGATTATGCATTGAGGTGGAGGTATATACACCTTAGAAACCTAAGGCAAATGGATTACTTTTTTAATCTCTTGTCTCCAACCAAGAAACCTAGAAGCCAGCAGGAAAAGAAAAAAGGAGTGTTGAGATTCTGTCAAAATTGCAGACTCAGAATTGAATTCTAAAAACCTGCATAGAAAAATTGCAATTTTTTTTTTTCCAGCAAAATTAGGAATGATAACTTTGAGATCAAGTCGCAGAGGATCTTGTCACTCACTGGGCTTTGGAAATCACCAAAAAGGAAACCACCCTGGAGGATCCTAGCCCTGTTTTTATTTATTTCCCTGCAAATGCCCCATAGGATGGAGTCCTTTGGGACTGCAGTCACCTCTGGGCCAACCTCCAGGCACACGGAACATAACAACACTGTTAGGTCTTCAATTTTGCAGCTTTAGTCTTAATGTTTTCATTCAACTTTGGTCCATCCTTTAGTTTTCTATCTACCGATATAAGGATTAGAGCAGGACAAGATGACAACCAAATGGCCAGTTCTGGCAAGGATTTCCTCTCTTCCTCACTTGCTGGTGTGCTTCACAAGGAGCAAAC
>NW_009614729.1:357355-363279 GCF_000690535.1 Cariama cristata
TTATTCCGTTGTGGCAAGCTTTGAAGGACCACAACAAGGCTAGGCCTAGGGCATGGAGAGAAGCTGAGCTTGCTAGTGTCTTGGAGACGTAGGTGAGGAAGAGGACGTAGGCATGGTCTCCAGCCTTGGGCTTATTTCGAGGCTCACCCCAGATGGATGAAATGACGATAAAGGAATATGTCCCAAAACAGCATCACAAAACAAAATGACCAAAGTGATTGTGCGTTAATCCAGCAGTCAGGATCACCTGCCTCTTCCAACCAGCACAAACCTCTCCTCGCCCAGCACCGTTTTGCTGCTGCGATTGTTTTATGTTTCTTCTTCCAGGCAGCAAAAAAAACCCCACCTCATAATTGTGGCTTCTTCAGGGCAGGGAAGAGAAGGGAGGTTGATTTCTTCTCCCTGTATCCAAAAGTCCATATTTGAACAAAGACTAGGAAAAATTCATATACAGAAACATCATCTTGCAATTAGTCATAAAAACTAACATAATGTAGCAATGATTACTTAGCAAGAACAAACACCCACTCTGTTCTATCTTCTTTTTGTCATAGTTTGGACAATTTTCAGGAGTTAATAGATAAAGCATATTTTTCAATAGCTCTGACTTCCTTTTTTTGTTTGTGGTTTTTTTTATTTATTTTTTTGGTACTTTTTTTTTTGTTTTTTCCTTCTTCTTTTGAGAAAACTGTTCTTTTCTTGATTATTACACATCCCCATAGGTATTAGGCATTAGCGGTTGTTTTCACATCACTTGCTGGGTCCATATTTAAAAAGCAAAGTAAGAAGCTGGTAGCAAATTTGAATGCTCTTGACCTGTGTGTTTGTTAGATGCAAACCCTGAAAGTTTACAGTGCTGCTGAATGTTTAAGTATGTGGATCAACACTAGATGACCCAAAATAGATGCATGTAACTTGTTTGTGTTCTGGGAGGGAGAAGAAAGAAATGGGGAAACAACGTGGACTTTTTGCCAAATCTGTGCAATTCAGTTCTCCAAGATGTTACTGTGGCCCTCGGAGCGCTTCCTCTCTCCCAGAGCTGCTCTGTGTCACGCTGCAAGCTGGGCTTCCTGGATTTTATTCATCACTTGTAAATAGTCCAAGAAAAAAAAAAAGCCATTATTCTGGTCAGAAAGCACTTTGGCTGAAAGGCTGCGTTTTTTATTATTTGTGTCTGTTGCAGTCCACAAATAATAAATAAAACCTTGGGTAATTTAACTTTAATTATGCTCCCTGATTTCATTGCATTGCCATGTCCCAGGTGTGCCAGATCCATCCCTCTGTTTAGCTGTTCTATCATTTCTACAGAAATTATTCACCCTTTGTGCTTTGGGGATGTACAACAGCCCTTTTCTTCTCTCCGCTGCCGGACTTTGCTTTTGCCTCGCCGCGCTGTGCCGTACCCCAGGCTGGAGCAGCTGCAGGGTCCGAGGGCGCTGGGAGTGGAGGGGAGAGAGCAGGCATTGGGAGAAATCAAGCAGAGATGCTCAGGGAGGTTGTGGCTGACCCTTCCCTTCCCTTCTTGCAGAAAGTGCCAGGTTTTCAACATCAGAACTGTTCCCAGCAAAGAGTTGATCTCCACGTTATCTCCCCCTTCAAAAACAGGGAAACGTGAAACGTGTGAAATAACCCTTTTTGGACCTTTTTGAAGTGAAACTATTCTCTCCGAGGGTCAATGTTAATTTCCATTTAGATGTTTAGCGAGAAAAGAGAAAGAAAACAGGTTGGCTGACATCAAAAGAGCCACCTCTCACGCAGTGATACGGGCGCTTTGCACTGACCCAGCTGGGAGGGAGGGGTTTGAGTTGTTTTATTTTCCAGTTTCTTTATTGATGCTGCCTCTCTCTGCAGCAATGATCCTTACAGATCCAGGAAAGCTAATCTGGCTGGCAAAGCTCCATCTCTAACCAGACACGGTGCAAACACTCCATATCCCTAGGGGACTCCCTGGAGCAATTGGTGATTGTTTTTTTTTTTCCCCCCATCCTTCGTGTCCATGGCTGTGAATATTTTGGGGGGTTTAGAATACTTTGGATATATCAGTCAAAGTGAGGGGTGCTGGTCCTGGATATCACTCACATTTTCCAAGAAAAAAGGCTTTGCGGTTTTCCTACTTGCAGTCAGCCATTTGGATCACCTCACCAGCCCGGGAAGGTTTCCAGGTCCCCTCGACAGAGAGCTCTCTGTCCCCAGCTGTGTCACCTTCCCTTCTTGGCTTTGCGAGCTGCCTTGTCACGAAGGAGCGCGGCTGTCAGGGTTGTTCGCAGATCAAAATCCGCTCTTTGATGTAAGCTGGAGTTTGAGCTGTGAACTGCATTGAAAATGAGGACCATGACCTTAAACTGGCACAAGCGACTGCCCAAAACTCAGTAGGGGAATCTGAGCCCAAATCTGATGTCCTTGCAGCAGCCTAAACCGAGGACGAGCACGCAGCCGCTGTAGCAGTGGCAGCTTTGTGCATCAGCTGAATAATTGGAAATTTCCATGTAGGCCATCTCTGGAGAAAGATCACAAGAGATATCCTCAAAATGCTGCCTGAGCATTGCTCCTGTGGCTTAGACGTGAATCCCAAGCGGGGGGTCTGGCTGTCCCACCTCGATGGAGTCAAGTGATGAGAGAGGGACCCTGGTGCTGTTTGTCACAGGGTCCTTTCGGTAGCTTTGTGGACAGCAGGGGTTTCACGATGTGGCACGTCATGACCACAAGGCTCGAGCAGGTGATTTGGCTGAGGCTGGGGTGACTTGACCCGGGTGGCACACCCCATGAGCACCCTTGGCCATGTGTGCCAGCCTTGGGCAGAAGTTTGTGCTTCGCCTCATGCTCATGATGGAGAAGGGTTCCCAGAGGGTTACTTGACATGGCCACCGATTCACAGACTTCGTCCATGTCTGCCAGGGTGTTTCTTTTTTCTGCACATACAGGCTCATAGGCGTATTTTGCATGTGATGGGAAGGTCTCAGTGCATAGTGAGTTCAGCAGCAAAAGCTTTATGGGGCACTTAATCCAAAACCAGGTGGGAAACCCCAGCTCCAACCCCACTCCCAGCTACTTCATCCCGTAGACTCAGAGCAAATAGATCTGGAAAGGAATTGTTTACCCTTTGGTGTCTACCAGGCGGTGGCTGAGAACTGAGCAAAGATCCCACGATCACTTACAAAGCTCCCCTGGACCCAATTTCCAGTGGCTTGTGCCATTTTCATGTCCATGCCCTTAGTGGGGCAGTGCCAGGACCCACCGCTGCACCCTTTCAGCCTGGACCCACCAAGAAACCATGACCTCGCCTTGCCTGTGTCCAGGGAAGCAGATGGGTTGTATTGGTCAGCATTTAAGTGCCGTGGGATAGGAACTGTCTACCACTGTGCTTCATTAGCATCAGGCCCAAATGCATCCTGTCCCTGCCTGACCCTTCAGGACCGTTGTAAAGAACAGACTTAGGCTGGCGATGCCCGAGCCATGTACTAGGGACTGGTGTCCCTGTGCTCCGTCAGCTCTGTTATTGATGATTTCAAGGTATTATTATTCCAGTACCTTGATCTAAACAAAATGAGCCTTGAATAAACATAATCGTAGGCTCCATTGTTCAGTGGTGTGGTGCCATGCCTTTAGCTGTCAGTTCCCATAAGGAGGCATCTCTTCCCCAGCTTGCTCAATATAAACCTTAAATTTACATCTCTAGTTAAACAGCAGCTTCCACGACTAAGGCTTCAGTCTCTAGAGACAATGAGTAGAAACATCTCCCCCATTAAAAATTTCCTCTTTTTTTTTTTCTGATGGGAAACTATGCCGTGCAGGCATTTTTATAGGTTCCCACAGAGGTGGTCTAGCTGCAGTGTTAAATCTTTGCCCTGTCAGACTGAAAAGTCACTAGAGATGATGCTTAAACACCACATCCATTCCCCTGCCATTAAAATAATCCTTCCTCGCTGGATCACAAGTGGGAGATTAAAATCAGCGCATGCTGTGCATCAAACAGGGAGGGGAGATGGTGGAGTGCAGCAACCGGGCACTGCCAGCCAGCGCACCCGGGTCCCCTCCCTGCCACCGTCACCCACCTGCTGCAAGTCATTTTGCCTCTACTCCCACAGTCCATTTTTCTCCCCTCTTTATTGAAATGATAAACGTGCCGGAGCAAGGATTGTGGTGCAGAGCTGATCCCCAGCACAAGACCAGTAACACCGGTGTATTCCAAAACCCACGGCATACAGCCATGCCTGGCCTCCCTCCCCTCTCTGTGGGTAGAGTAAAAAAAAAATAAAAGGCAAAAAGATGTTGTTAAAATAACATTGCCTATTGCTTAAACAAAAATAAACCAACATAGTACTGCAGAAGTAAAGGCTCTTACCCCCCCTATAACTCACCTAGCTTTATGGAACACATACGGCAGCCCGGCCACCCACTGCTCCGAGATTTCAGCAATCCAGGAGCGCGTGGGGGTGGGGAAGTGAATTAAAGATGAAGTGGCAGCTGGAACTGTGGAGTTCCTGGCTTAATATCATTTTTGGAGGAGTTCTGTGCATTTGATAATATGTGCCATGCACATAGTTATTTCCTTGAATTAGATAACAGTCGATAACACAATGATCCTAATCTCCCCCCCACCTTGTTGCTCGAAACCTGGCATTATGCATCGGCAACAGAGTCCCTGCTTATCTGCTCTCCGATGGCTTCCTCCGGAGCTCTCACCGGCAGCTCTCTTTATTTAGATATGGCCAAGATTGCTGGGGATGGAAATGAGTGTCTGCTGGCAACCGGTGTTGCCTGCAAGGTGTGAGGTTGGAGATAGTCAGCCCTGGTGCTGGTGCTGGAGACGAGCTCCTGCCATCTGCAAAATGCAGCTGGTCTCAACGGGATTATAAGGAAAGGGACAAGGAGGGGACAGCCAAGGCTTTATCTCCAAAGAAAGTGCCTGAAAGAGCAGCGTTGCTGGGTGGCTCCCAGCAGGAGATTGCCTCCCACCGCTGGCTGACCCCGCAGGAGGATCTATCTCACGTTCTGTAGGTGAGAGCCACTTGTCCAGGACCCACTTCAAAGCACTGAGAAGCCACAAGGTTTTTTTGTTTGGTGGGGTTTTTGTTCTTTTCCCCAAAGCTCACCGGAGATTCTGGTGTCAGAGCAATGCTGTGACAGTAGTACATCAGGGGCAGGACCTCCTCGGTGGGCACAGCAGGACACGTTGGCTGTGCCTGACTCTCTTGGGGTACCATGGCATCCCGGATGATCCCGTCCCATCACAGGGAGCCTTTGGCAGTGATGTAAGTGGGGAGACCGGCGTCGGAGGGCATTCCATTGCTGCACACCAGCTAAAGGTTCCTTGAGCTCAGGCTGTTGAGACACCTTGGTCCTGCAACAAGTCAGGGGCAGGAGGGCGTTAAACATAAAGGTAAATCCTCTACAGCATCTCTTGATTGGAAAAATGGGGTTCAGCCATGCAGTGAGTGAGTTACCAGGTTTGCAGAGACAAAATCGAACTAGCACCTCCTTGTCTTTTGGCATGGCACGGCGGGTGCCGGGCAGGCGTGGGAGCTCTGCCCATCGCCAGACCTCGTCAGCCCCTGCCCCAGCCGACAGCAGCTCGCTCTCCAGATGAAGGAAGGGTACTCTTTCTCTCTCTCTCTCAGGCACAAAGGGGAGCAGGATTCTGATATTTATGTATCATTTTTCCCTGCTGGCATTTAATGGGCGTTTTAGTAGCACAAATAGAAAATGCTGCATATTCATCTTCCATGTCACAGGCATTGAGATGGAGAGGAGTGAAGGGAGAAGCGCCTCGGGCTCATTGTACCAATCTTGTCCTCGGCAGCAATCTCGAAGATGAAGAATAACTTAATTACCGCATATCATTTCATCTCCTTTATTTGCTCTCCGTTGCTCTCCTCCGATGCCTGTGCCCACACTCTGACACACGAGCGGCAGGCAGGCAAGTC
>NW_009614729.1:363310-403931 GCF_000690535.1 Cariama cristata
TTTGATTAAAACACCCGGTAGACTACCGATCCCTGACCCACTCAGAGCTCCCGTGGAGCAGGAGAGGGGCGATAAAATATGGGCTGCATCTAGAAAGATAAAGGAATGAAATCCATTACGCTGTCAGGGGTGTTGACTTTGCAGAGCTGCAATCTGGCCTGCCATGCAATCGGCCGGTGATGGGCTGGCCGCTCCTGGGGAGCATCTAGGAGAAGAATAAGAGGATTGCATGTACATCTGTCTTGTTCAATTTGCTTCGAGAAGAGTGTGGGTGCTGAGTTCATTTGAATGGAAAAAAAAAAAGAAAAAAGCAGACTGAAGACAGGAAGAGTGATTTTTTTTCCCCCCCCATTCCCAACTCAAATATGGGAATCAGGATTTGTCTGTATGTTCTTTTTCTTTTGAGCTATGTGGCACGAGCACTTGGCAGTCCCATCCAGGGCCCTATGTGATGCATGGGGTAGAAAATGTGGTAAAAAAAGAAAATTATCCCCAGAGACGTGAGGACAAGGGGAGGCTCTGGATAAAGCAATGCTTATGGCCTTGGAGACCAAGAAATAGCCGCAAAGCTCAGCTCTGTGCATTCTCTGTCACGCACAAGGCAGACAGGGGCACAAATAAAATCTGATGTTCCCTGCTTTGCCACGAATAAGGATCCTCAGTCCTTCTGCTAAATCCCCCTGACTTGGAGTGCTGCAAACCTGCACAGAGATGCTGCAGGTTTTTTTCCCCAAATTGCCCCGCGGTGGTTCAGCAAGGTCCAAGCCGGGCAGGGAGTCAAGGGGAGCTGGAAGTCAGGGCGAGGGGGTCAGCTGGGAGGTGCCAGGGTAGCATGGGTGAAAAATTGTGGTCTCTGACTGTCTCCAGCATTTCTGAGATATGGACATGACCTGGGAGGCTCAGCAGCGTACACACGCTTGTTTTCACAGGATGGAAAGCACCAGAAGCCATTAACATGTTTAAAATAACTTCAGAAAATCCTGCTGCAAGTTTGCAAGGCAGGGAAGAAGCCAAAATCCTCTAGGAACAGGACCTCCATCAGCATGTCCACAGAGGGGCACTCGTGGAAATGCTTTCAGTGGTCTGGAGCATAGAACTAGACAGATATCAAATCCAAATATCCCCCTTTTCTTCTACAACACGTCGTTTTCTTCCTGTCCTTAGAAAAATATAATTGACATATTAATTATCCTAAGAAATTGCAAGGGAGTGAGATCTCTGCTGCCAGGTACTGGTGAGTTAAAGAAGGCAGCAAACCGAGCAGAGCTCATTTATGGTTTTTGTCAATGCTGTTCCCTCTGAGCATCCTGGTGGTTTTAGGTAAATGTTTCGTTGCATTTTGAACATGCGGGTAATGAAACCTTATCTTCATAGTTTTGTGATAAAAAAGAAACAGAGCTGTGCTAAATATGCCCTCAGTGAAGAGTCCCCGCAACCAAGGCTCTTGGCAATAAACGTTAAACAGGACAAGTATATGAGGTCCTAGTCTGCAGTAATTTGATCAGAAGTATGAGGTCTTGGTGAAATATTGGTCTCATTTGTAGAGTAATGTGGAGCTAAACAAAGCAAACAGGTAGAGATATTTGAATTTTAGTGATGCAAGAACAATGGAAGAAGGGGCTTTGTGGTTTCCTTAGGAATCTCAGGACTTGCTGAGTCTCATAGTGAGCAGGGAATGTGGAAAGAGATTAAATAAATCTGCTAGCAAGCTGCCCCTGGAGAGCTGCAGTGACACAGCTGGGTCTGGAGGAGGGACCCGGTGCTGTGCTGCGGCTTTGAGCCGTGCCGCATCCATGCCCTCTCCTGCGGGCATAAGATGCCCGAGGAACCCTCCAGCTCCTGCACACACAATGAGACCCTGCTCAGTCCCCTCTGTTGCTGCCCCTGTTCCCACTCCCACGCAAAGACCGACCCACCTCCTGCGATCACCCACCTAACCAGTATCTGCCATAGAAAGGCTCCAGGACCAGCACCTCATCATTAATTGCTGCAAACAGAAAACAAGAACGTGTGCCAAAAGGTTGGTAAGGCACAGCCGAGTGTGGCATTATGGTGTAGCTGGAAGTGTCTAATGTTAATTACGAGAGAGAAGGAAGGGAAGGGAAGAAAAAGGGAAAAAAGAAAAAAAGGAAAGAGAAAAAAGGAAAAATAGAAAAGAGGAAAAAGAGAAAAAAGGAAAAAGAGAAAATAAAAAAAGGAAAGAAAAAAGAAAAAAGAGGGAAAAAAGATTAAGAAGGTTTAAAAAGAAAGTGTTTTCATTCTTTCTGACAAATGTGAGTTTGTGGGATGGGGCATAGCCCACCACGTGTGCAAGTTCAGATACGAGTGTTTCATAATTCTGCTGAGACCTCACTGGGGAGGACTGGAAGATCGTTTAACCCATTCCAAGTTGCAGCTCGTGTTGCAGTGTTATATGCATGCTTGCACAGTAGGAAGGCTTTAATGACTAATTAATGCTCACACCATGTTTGCAAACGGTCGTGCCAAAAGCTCTAGCTATAGAACTTGCACAATGGTATCAACATCCAGCAGATTTTTTTGCCACGCAGACTCATTTCAGACAAACAAAACCCACAAAGCATTGTTCTGACTTGCCGTACAGAAAATAAAAATAGTGCACTGCCATTATGCCACATGTGGAAAACGGCATATGGATAATTTAAAGTGTTCTTTGGAAGCATCTGGAAATATATTTAAAAGCACTGTAAGAAAGGTAGTAAATGTCATGTTGGATTTTATGCAGGAGAAGACATGCAACCTGCAGTGGGGGTAACCTGCTTTCTTGAACTCAAAGCGACTGCACTGTCTTCCAAACCCCCAACCTGCCTCCCTGGGCAGCACAGGACACGGAGGACCAAGATCTGCTTTATTTATTCCGTTCCGTTCCAGAATCAATAAAAGGAACAAAGAGCCCGTCTTGCTCACAAGCAAACCCCATGCAGAAGTTAGTATTTTAGCAGTTCTTGTGGGAGAAGCCACCTTAGGAGCTGTGTGGAAGTCAGCAAACACCATTTTTCAGCGCAAATGCTCCTGCATTCAGAGATGCTGAGGCCACTTGAGCATCTGGGCCAGCCCCTTTACAAGAGGTTGGGTAATGCCATCCCGGCTCTCCACTACCGCACCTCATCCAGCACACATTATTAAAAGACAGCTTCCAGGAAGGCATTTAATCTTGGGCTGAAGTCTTTCAGGACATGAAGAATGCCCTACTTCCCCGAGTCATTTGTTCCACTGTCTCTCCTTTAATCTAATCACCAGCCAGTCCTGGGGACCACCAGCATCACAGGAGGATTGCACTGGGGCTGACCGGGGAGCAGGAGCCGGCACTGTTGGAAGGGGAACTTCTGCATTTACCTCCCGCTCTGCCGTCGTGGCCACATTGCTCACACTACGAGCCACCTGGTTTTGAGGCAGAGCAGGCGTGTTTGCGTGAGTGGCCGTGGCTGAGGAGCAGGGCAAGGGTGTGTGGGGTTGTTCATTTGATGGAAAACTTTGAGCCACAGTCAGATGTAATTCTGGCTCGCTTGCTAGCCAGACATCACTTCTTGCTGTCCCGCTTCCCTGGGATGCGTGTTGCTTTTCCCTTTCCTCTTCTGCAGCTTTTCTGATTGTTGTTAGATTGTGTGTGGAGTGGTTTTTAATCCACATAAAACAACGAGCAAATGTAAAATATTATGATATGATATGATTTTATATTGTAGTTACCTCTAGGCATTCACTTTCTTATTTCATTGTGATTGTTATAGTTCTTTTATTCCTTTCATAAAGAAAAACATTTAACGTAAAAATAAAAGGAGTTATGATTTGGGTGAATTGCAGCGCTCAAGGCTTTCCTCCACGTGTGCTTAAAGATACATATGAACTTTAATGCAAGAGCCTGAGGAAGAAACACCTCATCTAAATCCTATCAAAGGCAGTAGGAGTTTGATCACAGAGCAGAAGACAGCAGAGTGGCTTCAGGTGGGGAAAGGAAAGGACATCATTACCCTCATGGTTTGGGCCAAGCTGGAAACGTCTGCCCAGCCCAGGACATCCAGAAAGTCCAAGTTAGTTTGCAGATGGAGGCTTCTCCTCCAAAATTCCCTGTTGCTACAAACCAGCCAGTGATGCTGGTGCGACCAGCACTGTTGGAGAGGCTGCTGCAGTCTGTACCCGTCACTTCAGGCTTTGTTCCCTGTGGTATAAAATCAAACAGATGTGATTAAATCTGGTGCAGAGGGCTGAGGTGGCCCCTGAGGTTTCAATGGAAGAGTGGCATTAATCGGTCAGGAGCAGGCTGAGCTCATCCACTCTTACACCATCATGAGAGGCTCCATCAGGCCTCTTCCACAGATTTCACTCTGTTGGTTGAAAAACCCATTAGGCTTTAGTGGTGTGATTGCTGATGTATTTTAAGCTTTTCAGATACTGTCCGTGGATAACTAAAGGGCTTGGGCCATTTACAGGATCCTTTAAAGCCAACTTGCGCTATGGAGAGTGAACACACAGGGGATGATTGAAGGAGGCTGGAACTGGTTGAAAAGGTCCCAGCGGGATTTTTCTCCAGCTCTGAACATGCTGTTTGGAGACCCTTGCTGAAGCTCCTCCTGCCCCTCCTCACACTACCAAAAGATTACAAGGTCCTTTTTTGCCTTGCACATCCTTCTGAACAAGATGACAACGAATCTGAGAAAGAAGAAAAGCAACTTCCCCGTGAAAGCTTAGAGTAGGAGTTGGTCTTTGTGTGGGGCTATAAAAATATCAGAGCGTGCCTGCCTAGCAGCATCCTCCCAGCAGCCCTGCTCGGGGCACGAGGGAATGATTGCTATCTGCAGCCCACAGCTTGCGAATCTCCCTGAACCCTGTCCGCCGAGGGGTCTGCGCTGAGCGGCACTCGCCCACGGAGCAGGAGAGGCCAACCGAAACCTGCCCGGAGAAACAACATCAACTCCGTCAGTGCCTTCAGCCTGCGAGGGGTTGTCAATGAGACCATACCAGAAACCAGAAGAGAATGGACCGTTAACCCCAGCGCAGCTGTAAGCACATAAATTCATTTGCACCGCAGCACAGGGCTGAACACAGATACAGCAGGGAGCAGGATGGCCGTGGTGGTGGCAGGGGATGTTGTCCCCTCTTTCCTTCATTGCATCGGTAAATAGGCATCATAGAGCAGATTTTTCCAGCCAGATGGACTTGGAGACTTAATAATCATGCCTTGTATTACGGCTAGTGGCCTCTTCAGGGCATGTTCTTGAAAGGACCACGTAGCACTAGTAGCTGCCCAGCATCTCTAAGGAGAGTGAGGACCAGCCCCTCTCCAGGAGGGGCAAGAGCCAGAGAGCCTGCCCCAGAGGGAACGGGGCAGTGCTGCTCCTTTAGTGAAAGCCTTTCTGCGCACAGGAGATCAGATTTGTTTCTTGGCACAAACACTTCAGCCAGAAAACATGATGTTTTCCCAAACCGAAGCTGCTTAGCAGGAAAAGTTCTGGAGTTGAGGAATTCATGGTAGGAGCCAGTGCAGCCAACTCAGTGTGATCAGTATCGGGGTCAGTAAATCCTCCCGGGATTTATGTTCCTGGTTTGGACCCTTCAGAACTCTCCCCAACCAAACAAGTGCCCCAAACACCAGGGGGTAACGCTTCCAGAAAAGTATTTAAGGAGCTTTCTTTTTGACCCATACGGAGCAGGGCATTGCCCAGTGCTAAGGGCCATTCCCAACTGGGAGAGGCAGCACCTGTGCCTTGAGAGCATGTCTCTGGGGTGCAGGGATGCACCAGGGGGGAAGCTGTGGTTTCAAAACTTCTAAGAGATCGTCACAGGCAATAATAAGCCTAATACAAAGCCAATTACCAACTATTTTTAGAAAGCCTTTGACAGCATCCCCTCTTCAAACCCGAGGATATTTATTCATTATATTCTAAATCAGCTCACTTACCCTGAGGTTGATTCACATGTCACAGGCACATAATGTTATCAGCCTAGCATCAGCAATGGCACTTACCGTACCCGCCTTTGTCACGGCATTATTGACTAGCGCAGGTTGCAGACGGGTCACGGGCTATCAATATTAGCAGTGCCTTTAGTGACAATTAAGCACTAAGTGTGCGTTGGGCAGAATGACACAAGTTTTTGGAAATATTCGGGTCACTGCAAAGTCTTGATAGCAATAAATCCACATGTTCCTGATGCAGCGGGAGCCACCTGGTTGGAAAAACAACTTGTCCTGTGCATAAAGGGAGCATCAAAGTGAGAAAAAGACAGTCAGTCGGGATGTGCTTCACAGCTGAGATGCAAAGGGTCTGTCGCTTCGTCACTCGGCGTTGTGCATTCAGGTACACCAGTTACCTAGTGGAATGGCCTTGTTTTCTACCTGTTTTGCAGAGGTGTAAACAGGCAGGGGAGGAACCGGCGGTGGAAAATCATCTGTTCAGCATTGGCACCAAGCGCTGCCTCCCAATCAGCTTCGCCCCTGAGCTTGCTCGTGCTTTGCCTCACTTGGGCCAGGACTCTCTAACAAAGTCCCGGAGAGGTGCACAGAGCCGCATATGACCTCCTCCAAACTAAATTTACTCTTTCTTTGTAAAAGCTTTGAGGCCCAGGGCCAAATTCAGAGATGGTGCTCTATGTGGCATAAAGTTAAGACTCCCCTTACTCTCTCTCTCTCTCCCCCCACTTAGAGACTATTTTAGGCTGGGAGTTATTTTAAGTTGCACCTTTTCTTTCGTGCATAAATTACACTTATTTAGATTGCTTTATGCATCAGCAAACTGTGTGTAAAAGAAGTGTCCAGGGAGCCTTAGCAAGCCTGAGAGGCTCTAAATCATACAGCCTTAGATAACACCACTACATTTGCCCCGTGGCATCCCAGGTTCCTGCAAGCATCGTGACTGAAAGGACCGAGATGTGGTACGGATGTGGTTATCACCCCTTTCCTGCTTTTCTGCCCCAGATGAATAGTCCATGATGTCCTGGCCAGACACATAAAGTCTCTGGGAGTTTGTCGCTGGGTTTGGTAGGGACAGAGCAGAGCCCACCCGGGCTGCTGTCTGTTAGGTTGATGCGGGGCTCCTGCCAAGGGAAGCATGGAGGTATCACCATCACACAGCTACCATGGGCTTCACAAATATCCTTACTGAAAAAGCAAAGGGAGAGGAGAGCTGCCGGGCCTGTGAACCAGTCTGGGACATCTTTCTGCTGGAGGAGAAAGTCTGTATATACAGCAGATGGTATGAGCAGTGCCAAGCAGGCATTACTAGCTCAGGAACGCGTGGCTGCCTTAACACAGGTCTCTGCTTAACAAAAACTAGTAGTTATCAGAGCTTTCCACTCCCTGCTCGCACCAGCAAGGCACAACCCAGACCAGCAGCTCCAGTTGCGATGCAGCTCTGCTATGGCCCGTGGATGCCCGTCTCCCTGCTGACGAGCAACGCGATGCTCAGAAGCTGGTTACAAGCAGCAGCGAAATGAGAGAAGGTCTCTGCAAAAAAATGCCTGGAAGTGCCAGCAGCGTTCTGGTGGGAATCGGAACAGGGAGATGCATTGAATGGGCTTCCTAAAGCACTGCAGGCAGCCGCAGGGAAGAGAAGGCAGTGTTTGTAAGGGGGTGCTGCAGTCCCTTGCAGGGCAGACACGCCACGCACTGAACTCTGCCTTGTACCTGGCTCACGGTACATCAGGGCGGAAAGGCTTGTTAATTAAGGATGGACCGGTGTGTCACGCTTCTGCTGTCGTTCAGCAGCGATGTTACAGATCTGGTTTCCCAGCGCAGCTGTGTTTTCTGCTACGCTCTTCTCTAGCAGCGTAACAGCTCTGATCCTGCCCTTGCAAAAGTCGCAGTGAATTTCTCAATCTTGGAAAATACCTTTGGTTTTGAGGGTATAGGATTGTTGCCAGAAGAGACATCATTTTATTGTTATAGCTAGGCCCACGCAGAGATTTCTGTCTGCAGCAGAGATATCAGGGGTGAGCCTTGTTTGAGGCTTTAGTTCCTGCAGGTTCTTCTCCTGCTGGGTAGGAGATGAGAGGGTCTGAGGTGGGCCCCCCCTGTGCTGGAGCATCCCCCCAGTCTTTGCGATGCTTTGCCTTTGCCAACAAAGCTCGTCACAACCTTGGGCAAGCTCATTAACCTTTCCATCCCCGCCTGCCAAAAAAAAAGAACAAATAACATGTGATACCCTTTAGTTTAAGGATCTGTAACCCTGTTTTTGCACCTGGGTGCCCAAGTTACACGCTCCATCTCTCCAGCCCGGTTAATACTTAACCTCTCCTTTGCAAAGGGCACCGTCCACAAGGAGACCTAGAAAGCCACAGCCCGAAGTGTCACGAGTGGGAAGCCCTGGACACAGCCAGCTCAGACAGTGACCCAGCAGGACCTTAACCACCCTCTCACGCTGCCATTTGCAGCCTATGGAGCGATTTATGTTCCAATTCCAATTTCATGGCATGTTATAGAGCACTCCTGGGACGTTGTCGGGCATCTCGGTGCCCTACGGTGGCAATCTCGCTGAGGTTTGTCGGATTCCCATAGGGCTTCTCCATCACCTAACCCAAAACAGGGCGAGAAGGTTCCCATCCCCTCCTACCCACTCGAGTTACCTGCTCTGTGGGCTGACTGACGTGGGAATGAATTGGGATGAGTTAAGGTAGATCTCAAGGTATATTTGCAAAAAAAAAGGTGCATTAGGCTTAAAGTTGCAGTGAAAGCAAAACCAATGTGGTTTTTAATGCGGGACACACGTCTGCAAAGCCTGGAGCTGATTCCAAGCTAAAACCTCCTTTAAAACCCAGTTCCTTTGTGTTCACTTCTATTTTGCAGTAGCTAGTTACAATGTAGTTAGCTGAACCAAATTAATTAATTGTCCCCCTCGGTGTGCATCTTACCTCAAGGTGAAGATAAAGGCCCGCTCTGAAGGTCTAACTCGGTCCTTTCCAAGGCTAAACCCTTGTTCTTCACCCTGGTTAGAGCTCCGAGGGTTTAACTCCAGGATCAGGATTTGCAGCCTACCCTGTGTCTGGGCTTGTTTAATTCAGTGTGACAATTCCCAGGCACTCCAACGGACTTTGGATCGAGCCACATTACTACTGAAAGTGCTGCATCAAATCTTTTCTAACTGTACCCAAGTTTTAATGTTTAATATTTAAACATGAAAGTTCCTTTTGAGACGTTTAAAGTGGAATTATTAACAGCCCCATGTAGAACTGACAGGTTAACAGTGCGACAATTAAAAAGAAAGGTTAAATACGTTTTCTTTTCAGACCAACTGCTGTTGCCTAAGACTAATAAATCCACCAGGAGATGGTTTTTACAGAGTGTGAGGGGCTGTGTGTCAGCTTTTATAGGCTTGAGTTTTTCAGAAATCACCATACTTCTCTTTCCAGGCAGCTACAGGTTTCAGTCTATATTTAGCAAATGGGGCTTCTTCCAAAGAGTTGTGTGAATCAAGTCAGAAAGAAAAAAAAAAAAAAAATTGGAATACGAAAAAAGCAAAACCTACCGGCTGCGGGATTTTAAACATCCAGGCTCACAGCTTGCTGCACTTTTTTAATTTATCATTATTCTCTATTGTCATGATGGCTTTGAAAACAGAGGCGCCGGAAAACAGCAGAAATTCTGGCCTAGGCTCTCTAAGGGATCAGTTCAAGTGCTAAACTCCTATTTCTCCTTTGGAAAATAGCAGTCCTCGCTGGCTGGCAGGACAGAGCCCCAGGCAGAGCAGGGCTGTCCTGCTGGGGGGCGGCTGGGACACCCAGGCTGCTAAGTGGCACCCGAACCACTCCTGGGTGTCTGTAGCCAACGTTTGGCTCTTTTTTTTTTTCAGAAAGACGTTTCCCATCTATTTCTATGTCTCTAATCATATAAATGTTAACTTAATTGTGTTTTTCATGTGCTCTGTGATTACACAGTGGAATGTATTGCTGCAGGGTCAGAGGAAAAATAGATTAAAGGGTGATGCTTTAATCACTTAAAGGGAGGTGACCCTGCTGGAGCAGGGCGTGGGACCGGATGATCTCTGGAGGTCCCTTCCATCCCCAACCGCTCTGCGATTCGGTGGAAGGAGGGGCAAGGGATGTTCGTCAGGATAAACCCACCCATGACTCCTGAAGATGAGCCCCAAGAACAAACCCTCGGCGCTGTGATTGCTGCAAGGTGGAGAGCCAGACCAGGGAGGAGGGGGATCCGGCTGCCCTCATTCCTCTGCCCTTCTCTTCTGGCCTCTCTCAGACAACACAGGACTCAAGTCCAACTCAGTGTTACCTTTCTTACAATTATACCACTCTTCCAGCTTCTTTTTCAAGCCACGGGAGTCCTTCCTTGCCTTTGGTGGACATTGATTTGGCCCCGAATTTGCAACCATGGAAGGTCATGTGACTTACAAGTATAGAGGAATATTTTCTCACGCCGTGCTTTTAGCAGGTTAAAAAAAATACTAACTGGTGTTTTAAAGGAGTTACCGACAGCAGCAGCGGATGTTACAGATTATTATAAGCACATCAGTGGAAGGTATTAGAAGATGGCTATAAGCCATGGTTATAATCAACCTGGTTTTGATTTATTGGGCTCTATAGCAACCCATATAAATTGATTAGCTATTTATTAAAATGACTATTAATCATGGATTATCTCTTTGTACAAATTTAGAAAACTACCTTGGTTATAACCAGGCTGAAAGACGGAGAAGGAGAAGTCCAGCGTTAAAACTCTGGGGAGAAATCCAGGCTCATTTTCAGGCTATATCTTCTTAGATTTCCCTGTTCCTACCCTCTCTTGGGCCGTGCCATAGCGAGCGTGAAGTCAAGCACGGCTCCTGGTGCGATGATGCCAGCTCTGCCCACGAGGTCCCAGCAGTGGCCTGGACCTTTCTGTCGTACACGGACACCCCACGGCACGGACACAAAACAACGTCCCCGGTAGCCTGGGACAGCCGAGGTATCTGACGGCTCAGCTGCAGCCCTGGCAGGCTCCTAACCACCATTGGTCATTAAACCAACTTCGGAGCTGCTGATGCTTCAGAAGCCAAGAACAGAGGATCTCCTTTTTATTGTTCATATATATATTTTTTTAAAGGTCAGTTTGACGGCATTATAATGGACTTGGGGATACTTTGCTCTCTGCCTCGCCTCCCTCCTATCTGTCAGCCACACACTCTGGTGTCATCCTTTCCAGATGCAATATATCTTAATGCACCAGTCTGTACTGATCTTCCTCCCTTCCCCACATCCCCGTGAATATATAACCACCAAATGTGATAGGAAGAAATTACTATTGTAATAAAACTGGTTCATTACATCCTTCTAGTCAGAGGCGTTTAATGAGCACCAGGGCTGCCTAATGCTGTTATGTTCCCTTTGAGCCAGCTGCAAATGTAATATGTTTCATCGTATCGTTTAATTTACTCTTTGGAGCTGTGGAAGGAAGAAGGCAGGTCCTTCACGCAGTGGGCACCAGTGGATTAACCAAGCCATTAATATACACCTTGACTCACTGCATCGTGGCAGTGTCTTGGGTGTAGTGTAACGGCAATTGGATTTCCAGTATGGAGCTCCTGCGTATCCAGATGGTTCAGGGCATCGGAAGAACCGGGCTAGTCTGCAATAGAGACAGCTACTGGGATGCTCTGGCTCAAGAGAGATCAGCACCTTCAAAGAGAGAATTTCTCCCATCCAAAAATAAGTGTTTAAGTTGGAACGTAGGAAGGGACAAGGTAGGTGGACCTAAATCACCAGTGGGAATTGCACATCTAACTTACGGACACCACAAAAGCTGACCGAGACCTTTGCTTGTTGTGGTTTCACTAAGAAGATCTTTTCCAATTTCAAGAGCTTTTGTGTTGAGTTCTTAAGCGGGGCATGGTAGATGCAGCAGGCAGCAGTTTGCGATTTACTTAAAAAATGCTTCTCCCCAAACCAGGCCTTAGGGATGGAAACTTTTCGTTGAAATCAGATCTGGGTGAATTCAACTGCTTTGGCAGATGAAAATGCTGGACAAGTTGCAAAAATTGCAATTGTTTTGTATTTTCAAAATGAATTTTTCACATTACATTTCTCAATGGCATTTGTCATTTAGAGTTTGACCTTCTTGAAGAAATCAAAGTAAACATTTCAAAAATTATTAATAAGCCAGATAGGAGCAAAACTCTTCACCTGGAGGGGCAAATAACTACATGTTGGAGATGATGTCAAAATCTGAGACTTCCTCTCCCTGTTTTTCACTATCTTTTCCAGTTTGATTCAAAGCAACTTAACCTCTGAGCACTGTGGTCCTACCCCAACCCCTCCAAGAGCTCAACAAGCTAAAACGCACTCACGATTTCACCTCCTTGGACAGCAATGCTGCTCATGCCTATCGCATCCATGGGGTCCTGTGCCTCCCTCTCAGCATCTGGTAGCTCTGACAGGTCCTTGGAGACAGCCACCACCCCATGGCTTCTGCTCCCATTCTCATGCTGGCTTCTTGGTTGGTGTGGGACAACCACTGTTATGAGCACCAGCTAATTCAGGATGCCGCCGTGCTTCCAGAGTCCTGTGCACCTGGAGAAGCTTTTTTTTTCTTTTTTTTTTGGTCCAGAAGCCACTAGTATTCACAGGTGTTCAGCCCATCTCCGCACATCGCAGCCCCAAGCCCAGGCTGTGTTAGTTTAAGAGCCCCGTAGAGGATGAGCACAGCCATCTGCCCTAATTCCCTACGGCACGTTTTAGCAGAGCAGGGTTTTCTTCGCAAGGATATTATTCCTCAATATTTCCTGTTGTTTTCACCCAGCTTGTTTATGGCAAATAGACCCTTGAGATACAGTCCTTTTGTCCGGGAAAGCTTTAATGATCTCGGAGTCATTGTGTTGGCATCAGTTTCATTCCAGCTGCTATAAGCTGGCAAGCTGATGAGAAGAGATGTGTTTATGGGATCTCCGGCTATTTTGCTAGGGTGTGCGGTGCTGTGCTAACACAGACTTACAGGGCCTTGCAGGGCCATTAATTAAAGGCACTCTGTAAAGGTTTCACCGATCGTCTTGCAGACATGAGAGAGATGAACCTTGGGAAAAGTAAACCTGCCCTGCAGTGGGGCTTGTTTCTTCGGAGATGCCATTGTTTCCAGGCTGGGATCTGGAGCATCTCCCTGTGAAATCCCTTCTGGCACTGGATTTTATGGCATCTTTTTCACCTCTGAGCTCTGGTGGCTTTTTCTGGCAGATTAGCCTGCCTTGCTGAGAGTGCAGCATCATTTCCCATGCCCCATCTGCTTTGGCAGTTTTGGGCAGCTGTATAACCCAGTTGTCTCAAGCAGTGCCTGGAGCTTTAATTGAGGCTGGATGTGAGGATGGGGAAGCTGGAAGGGATTGCATGCAGCTGTATGGTCGCTTGCCCATCTTTTAGCTGGGAGCATGTACCATGGCATGAAAGAGGGTAAACAAAACACGTCTTGGCCGATTCCAACCAGTTTGTCCCTGTGAGCCATGCGTGCCAAACTTTGGCTGCTGCCAGGCTTCTCAGAAGCCTTGTCCATGCAGGGACTCTCTGGAAAATTAATCTGAATTAAGCAAAAGCCTGAATTTCCAGTGGATTTGCTAAAGTGCATTAAACCCCGATGTGAATTATGCTAAACCAAATGAAGACTACATGAATTTTAAGAATGCTCCCATGCGTGCTTGAAGAACATGTTAATCATCATGGATAGCTCTCTGCAGACAAATGTGGAGGGTGAAGCCGGGAAGCTGGGGGGATGCAGGCACTCACTGCTCATTACAAAATGTGGGAGTCCTCTGGGCAAAAAGGATCTGGTTTTCCCACCTTGGAAAGCTGTAAAAGAAGAAGAAAGCACAGTAGCTCTGGCCAGTGGGCCAAGCCCAGGGTTTAGGTCTGGCCTAAAGGTCTGAGCACCCTCCCTCCGGTCCCCATGCTGCAGAAATCAGCTCAGCTCTATCGCAGTCTCCGAGGAAGAGCAATGCAGATGGTTTGCCATGAGAACTCCCTTCCCGAGTCCTAATCCATGACACTTTAAGTACAGCAGAGAACTAAATCTGACAGCTGTTTTGGTTTACCCCAGCACAGAAATCTCCGTGTGAAATACTCAGGGCTTTTAAGCCCTGTTTATGCCCCAAAGTGAAAGCAGCATTAACTCCCTGAGTGCAGAAAACAGTCTTACTGACAGAAATGCACTTATGTGGGGAAGAGGAACAAGCTGTGTTACTAGAAACGACTTTATACCTTCCAACTAAATCCACGCTTGCCTTTGTGCTGATACAGCTAATAAGCAGTTAATATGCAGTCCCATCAGCACAAGGAATAACAAAGCCCTGTTTCCTTAAGATCTGCATTTCATGCTTGATTGCGAGCTCCCATCAAATCCCTTCCTGCCGTTCGAATGGTTTTTTCTAAATTCTCTCCCCCGGTGTGGAGTCTTTGGTGTCTGATAAGGTAGAAGCCCACGCTACGGCCTGTTTTTCAGACAAGAAATGCTGATTGGGAGCATTTATAGGCTTTCTCTCCTCTACTGACCACTGTTCTCACAGTATGGATAAAAACTTAATTGTACGTGAGACTGCTTTCCTCCCCCCCCCCTCAAATCTACTTGAAACTGCCAATGGGTTCAAAAATTATTAAGGTCAGAATAAACACGCAGAAACGCACATGCATTCATTACATGATCATATGAGCTTAATTTCCTCAGGCAAGCAGGCTAAAAATATCCCACATGCCCAGAAGAGGTAATTATACCGGTATAAAAACTCTGTAGGGTCGTGCTGGTTTCCTCCACTCTCTCTGCGGTTTGAAGTGATGTCCTGACACATCCAGCGTGCCTCTGCCCACCCCACCGCCCCACGCACCTCCCGCAGCCAACAAGCATCTTCCACTCAGAAAAGCTGAATTATTAATTTCTGTTTGCATAGGGTGCAATCCTACCGCCCCATGCCAGGGATGGGCAAGGATGTGCCAAGCCCCTGAGGTGGCCTGGGGAGATGTCCTCTTAGATCATCTCCTCACAGCCCCCCCTGGAACAAAATGCTTCTGTCAGGCTGGTTTTTAAAAGCAAAGTGCTCTAATGATGATAGACAGTTCCAGATCATCGCCTGCAAAGCTACATTCCCAGAGAGATGGCATTTCTCACCAGGCCACCACCGGCTTTCCGAGCGATGGGCACAAAGCGAACGCAACACCGACTCACGGGCAGCTGGAGCTGGGTTGTTCCCTTCATCTCCCATCCCTCCCCACTGCGCTCGCACCCCAGCAGGGTAGGGGGTCTCTGTTCAAATGAAGACAAGTTGCCCCAAAGCACTACCTGAATTCAACTGACCTTTCTTTTCAAGGAGAGAAAAATCATGCAATAGTTAAACCGAGACTCATGTGGCTACTTAAAAATACGTACGATGATTGTGGAGGAAAGCCCACAAGCATGGTCCAAGTGTCCCCCTTCCCAAAAAGTCATAGAGAAGCAAGCAATTATTTGTCCTAAAATTATTTGTAACCAAAATAAGATGCCTCAGATGATTTTGGAGTGTTCAGGCTTTCCTGTCCCTTTTGCCATGCAATCAGGGCTGAGAACAGGAGCTAACAAGAAAAGTAACATCTTGATTTCCCACACCTCATTTCCAGACAGAAGACTGACCTTTGCCCAGTGACCCCGATGAAGCGTTTGAAGCCCACCTCCTGGTTGAATGGATTTACTTCTTTTACTGGAGGGTTTTGTGCTCCAGCTGAAGGCTCTCTTGGGACAGAGTCCTTCTTACCAAGCACAACTGACCCTTTTCTAGGTCCTAAAGTGATAAGTTCTCCATCAGGGACCAAATCAAACTTACAATTAGGAGCACTGCAATATAGGTAATTAACCTGGTTGTTTAATGCCATTTCCTCTTAGGCAGTCCAACAAAGAGTGATTAACCCTTTCTGATGAACCACTTCCCCTTAACATCTGTCACTCTGGCACCAACATTTAAACACATCAATTACTGGCTGGCTGCATGAGAAACTTTTACAGTTGCCTGGAGGAAACAGGTTAGGGAGTCTTTTCTTTTAACCGAGTACATTCATAATTCAAACAAAGCAAATGATAGAAAAAATTAAAAATCTGCAGCATAGCTATGGACAAGATTAAAATTGGACAGGTTGATTATAACCTGTCATAGTTACAAGCTAATGAAATTCCATCGACGGGGCATGAAGGGCCCCGAACCTCCCTGAGACAAGTTTTAGGCCTTTTCATCTGAACTCTAAACTTTGATCATCTGCTGATGAGTTTCTGCTGAGCTCCCGTCAGCTGAAGACAGGCTCATTTCCATCCGCCACCGTGGCACCGGCCAGAACTGGACTGTTGACAAGTGAAGGGGTAGGCGAAGGTCGGTGCGACAGATGCGGTGGGTCGGTGCCGGTCACGCTATTTTCGATGTGGTGCATCCGTGTTAGTGATGGTATTTGGAGTTCAGTTTTAGCCACCCTTTGCATTTTACTGAGCTGTGCAAGTTCAATGCCTTGGGGGGAACCTGTCCCATGGCTCTGAAAACTCAGCGTCTTGGACAAGCTTTCTGAAGTGTCACACGGAGCTGTTGAAGGAAGATAAAGCTCAAATGCTGATGTTTTTCTAGGGAATTTCCATAAATCCTATTATTTCTGAATCTTTTCCTCTAAGAATGAAGGCTAGAATGGGTCGTCTGGTTTCATCTTTTGCTTGGCAAGGGATTTTTGCAAGTCATCTTTTCAGATAGCTGGATCATTTATGCGATCATACGGTCTATGGCAAAAGAGGATCCTTGTATATGTGTGTGTAGCGGGGCAGTACGGTAAGTTTTGAAAAAACTGGAAGTTGGATCCATCTCAAGGAACCCTAAGAGCAGCCAAGCCCTGTACACTTCAAATCCTCTTTAGTCAAGACGACATTTTCATCCTGAGGTGAATTTAATGCCATTCATCCTATTGCTACGGCACCTCGCAGTAGTGACTTCAATAAGCAGGGAAGCACTCAGAGGCCAAGAGGCTTCCTCCTGACAATCACTAAGGACACTACAGCATCGTTCAATTTATGATCATATGCAAACCCACAATAGATACAGGACCATTCCCTTAGCACCTTTCCCAGCATCCCTTACTTTCTCCTTTAAATGTTTGGGAGCAATAATTTATGTGCAGAATACAAGAACTAATTAGTGTGTGTCTTGCTTTCTGAGAGGGAGCAAAAACCATAGCAAATGACATTCCAACAAAAATGGGGTCAGCTCAGATTAAACTCTCTTCCCATTTATCTTTGGTCTTTAGCATTAAATTTACCATACGTATTAGAAACACATTTTAATTTTCCACAGCATTGGGCAATATCTTCTCCTTGAAGCCTAGAAGAACATTCATTAGCATCCTCTCCTTCCAGTTCAGTATGACTGTCTCCTCGTTTGCACATAAATGTGAAGTTTGCTCCCTGGGCAAGTTTGCCTGAATGACATCAAAGTGCCTGTATCAATACGCAACACATACATATACACAAACAAAACTCCCACTCCCACTCACAGACCTGTCCTTCGCTATTCTTGTTTTGACATAGTGCCCAAAAGCACTTGCAAGAAGATGCTGCTGGGAACACCAGAGCATGAGGAGGGACCTCTAGAAATAGAAGTGCGTGCATCAGTTGAGTTTCCTATCTAATTAAAGTAGACTTCCCACCTTAAAGGTAGGCCTTAAAGTTAAGGTATGCCTCAACAGGCAACAGGCTGAAAAGGTATTTCCAAAGGGCAATTCACCCCATCTGAGCCCATGCTGTGATGATGATGGGCAGCCCAGCGGTGAGGGATCTACTGTCTGCAAGGAGTCATCAGTGTTCAATAAACTGCTCAGTCCCAAAGTGTCTAAAGGTCACTTCGAGTAAGTCACTTAGACCTAAAATATGCATGGAATACCCCTAAGTCTTATTCCAACAAATGCCAAAGGCATTCACCCTACCCAGCTTTAAGTATTTTTATGGTATGTGACAGTCCGACCTTGGTAGCCAGTGGACACACACAAATAAATACACCTAGCAGATGATTCATGTGGGCTCTTTTAGGTAACCACAGCTGGTTGGGATGGTCCACACCCTGGAATTGCGGCTTTCTCTCCAAGTACAAAAGGACTCTGACAGCCATCTCCTACGGAGACAGCTATACGGTGGACTTCTGACGAAGTGAGATGAATTTCATGCCCATCCCACCACAAACTACTACATTTTTAATAAACAAATATTGCCTTCGGTACCACTGCACCTCGAAGTGGGGATCTGGGCCGTAGTGAAGCGTTCCCCATCTATACAAGGAAGCTAATAGCACTTACCTATCCCCAGGCTTGCTACGAGGATGAATACATCACGGAGAGCTAGATGCTCCGATAGTATGGTAATCAGGTGCTATCTCAGCACACCAGAGAGATAAGAGCCTACAAAGTACAGATGGCATTTCAGCTACAAATCCCTGGCCCAGTGGGCAGAGGCAAACTGTGTAAAATGAAAGCTGCCTGCTAGGTTCATGTAACACTCCATTTTTGAGTCAGTTTTCAGACATTTTTTTCCCTGCTGAAATATCACTATCGATAGCAACACCCCACTGCAGTGAAGGGACAGCAGTGATGACACCAAGGGTGATTTTTCCAAAAGGCTAAAACAGCTGTAGCTGTTCCAGCCTACGCTGACATTTAAGAACGTATTGACCCTCTCAATAGCATCCAAATGTTTCTTCTCCTGACTACAGCAATACTAAAGCAAACAGGAAAATGACAGCAGTTGCTTACCTGGAGCTACCAGAGTGCCAAGTCTTTCCCAGTGGATTGCAATAAACTCCACCAGCAGTGACCTGTGCAGGATAAAACACGGTGTCAGCATCTCTTATCCTAATTTCATTCCCAAGCCTCCTGCACATCAGTAAATGGTAAAAAGAGGTCTCAGTATTGGGTGCCAACTGCCCTGGTTCTTCCCTTGTAGAAGTGAGACCGGAACACAGAAAAATGATTAGAGGGCTAGATGGTGCTGCAGATTTGGAAAGAGAGAAGCCTGGGAGGAGATAGCAGATAGATGAGATAAGCAGCCGCGTGCAGAGCTGATGGATAGAGGGAGTGCGGTTTTCCTTTACTAGCTCACTCTTTTAAATATTGATCTGGAAGCTTTCTTGGATCCGTATCAGTGAGCTCTGATTTACGTTCCCATCTCTGACTGCCTGTGCTCTTTTCCCAGTGGAAAATCAAAGGGCTTGTACCTACAAATAGCCATTTTCCACTTGGCCAGCTAGCTGGCAAATGCGAGCACCGCTGCACGCCAGCTGTGCACAGATGTCCATGGGCTTTGCCATCTGCAAAGCGTGGGATGATGCTTTCTCCTCGTGTGGCACAGCAGTCAGAGCCGGTGGAAGACAGGCAGAGAGCACTTCTGATACCCTTGAAGGAAGGGTTATTTTGAATTTTCCTCAACCCCTCCACTGTCCTTTGATCTTTCTCTGGCCTGTGGTTCAATCCAAGGGATGTTGTTTAACTTCCTTTATGTGCCATTTCTGCGGGCCTATTTGAACTTGAGGAATTGGGTTTTTCTTCTGACTTCAAAGCCAGGTTTAATGACTGTAAAGAGCAGCACAGCTGTGGCACTCCAGGTACAAGGCGTCCTGTCCCAGGGATTGTCAGGGAATAATAAAAGCATACATGGTAGAGACATGTTGGAAGTCACCTATGCTGTAAATAAATGTGCCTGCTGCTCTCAGAATTGACTTCTCTTCATTGTACTCAGAACGATTCTCTGAATTGAAATGCTTTCATATCTGAAGGGAGGGGATGGGGAGAAAAAAATGTTCCCTGAAGATAAAAAGTGTAATAGTCTATTTTATTTTCCACTTTCCACATCAATAATGAAAAGTTATCCTCCAGGGACCGCTAGCAACACGCTCAACTCTACCTCTTACACATCAGGAGCACAAAGTACCCCTCCATGTTGAGGCTGTGATACAAAGTGCCGGGCAGATCAGAGCTGGGGCAAGGAGGGGAAGCAGGGGCAAGGCAGAGCCTGCTTCCAGCCCGAGGCTATCTGAGTTCCCAATTGAGAAGTGTTAGCACTAGGTCATGCCTTGAAGTCATGTCTACAAAAGCAAATGAAGGCAGAGCGGCTCTGTTAAGATACACCCCACCCCCCCCCAAAAAAAAAAAATATTTAAAAAAATTAAATAAATACAGGGAAAAGAAAAGAAAATGGCATAAAAATCCAGGTGGAAGCTGTCAAACAAGGGAACGCTTCTTTTTAAACCCAAAATAGACAATATATAAACAAGGCTTCCTGCTGCTTGCTGATACTAAAGTAGACCAGGAGCTCAAATACCTCAAGGAAATGGGCTTTGTTCACTTGATTTCTTCCTGTGACTATTCCTTTTATCCCTCTGTTTTCCCTTTTACACCAGTTCCCTTTTACACCAGCTTCTCCCGCAGCCTTCAGTCCGCAGTGACATTATACCCTGCTGAAAAAAAAAGACTCCTCTCCAGTTGGACCAGCACTGACTTGGCTATGGCTCAAGTTTCTCCTAAACAATGGTTTAGGAGACAATATCTTCAATTTGCATTCCAGATCAGAAGCATTAAATGTCAGGGAGCAGGACAAAGATGTGATAAGCATGATAGGGGACTCTAGTCATGCAGAGACTCTATTACCTCTAAGGACCAAGGTCCTTCTCTACAGGTGAAGATCAATTTGTAGGGTCATCAAGTCCACCCTGAGAGCAGATGACCCCTTGAGCCATCTTCAAGCTTTATTTCCTCTAGTTGATCGTCTCCAAAATGGTTTCCTCCAGAAAAGACGATGCTCACCTGATCAGTGTCAGCATCCAGACCAGGGAAAAACAACAACAGCACCGTACTCTTGGCCTCGGCAAAACTGGGACATGCCTCCTTTTTTTGCAAGAGTCTAACTTTGGGATTCAGAGTCTTCACCACAGCCTGCCCTGTGGTCTCCTTTTTGTCCCCCAGTTGATGTTTTTCAGCCCGATGGGTCCCAGAAGCACGGTGACACACCATTAGCAGCCTCGTGCTACTTGCTAAATGCCAGTAAATTCTCCAGCAAAAGCAGGCAATCATTCTGGGCAGCTTAATCTTTGACTGCTTAAATTAAGATCTTTTACAAGGGCTTTATTTTCAAGGAAAGAGTGATCAGCTTGTCCTGAAAATGAGATTCCTTTAAAGTGTTTCATCTGCATTACCCGCTTTTGACAAGTTTGACATGATGGAAGTCCTGTTTGAGTACATGCTAAAAGGGTTTGGTGTAAATTCTGGGCAGGCGTCTCAGGGAACGGATCTTCATGTTTCTTTACAGTCAATTACTGACAGTGACCCACCTCTTCTGCTTTCTGCAAGCAAATAAAAACTGCATTTTTTTTTTACATGCCCATCCCTGTGTTTTTCTCTGCAATTAAGCGCTGCTTTTTTTTTTTTATGGTCGCATCTAATACCTTGATGTAAAATACATCATTCTACAGCAGAAGTGATGGTTTCACACGTATCCCTTGGAGTCACCAACTAGCCAAGAAGCTGTCATACTGGTAGAGCCAATACAGCACTTGCTCGGGACTTGTTAACCATGAAAGCAATCGCATCCTATTTTATCAAGGTGAGAGGGAAAGTTGATACCTTTGTGCTCAATGAGGAAGTAACAAAAATAATAATAATAGCTATCTTGGTGAATAACAATAACGGATACCCTGCAAACAGCCTATCGGGAAATGCCAGCCAAGTGGAAAATACAAGTAACAAGCATTTTACATATTCCAATTTGTTCTTCCATTTTCCTCTGTTTAATAAGGGAGAGAAAGCGCTTTGTGTGTGGAATGGAAAACAGAAATCAGGCAGCAATGGTGCCTTTCCCAGTGTGAACCACTAACAGGGCTGTGATGGATGGAGCTCCTCCTGTGTCCCAGCAGGCATGACAGAAACTGTCACCCATCACAAGTAAAACTGAAGTAATTAATAGTGGGGGTACCACCATCTTTCACTCTCATGCAGTTGGCCTCCGTTTAAATAAGAAGAATCTTAATTTCTTGCTTGACTTGGGCTGGGCTTGATGGTACTTAAGATAATTCTAGCGCAGAGCTGGAGGACCTCCTTGGGCAAAGCTTAACCACAGGGACACTGACTCCTCGAGCGGAAAGCTGGGGACTGCTCCTAAGCAATTACTGTTGCCACAGCCAGGACCTTCACTGCATCCTGGATCCATAAATTACCTCTGTTCTTTTTCTTTTTTTCTTTCTTTTTTTTTTTTTTCTCCTGAATTAAATAAAAGCTGCAGCAACAAGCTCAAAGATGTTGGTATTATTTATTATACCTAGGTGGGGGGTAGAGCTTCTTTTATTGCAGTATAAAGAATACATAGCAGATTTGACGCAAATCCCTGGCACTGCAAAAGCTGCGTCAAGACCACTGTCCTCCAGAAAGCCCAGCCCAGGGGAGGACACTCTGCAAGAAAACGATGGCAGATCTGGAGGTGGAGGGAGAAGGGGAAGAGGGAATGAGTCAAAAAGCCCAAGTGCTGTCCCCCTGCCAGTCCCATCACGTTACTGAGATATTGCCATGCTACAGCCCTCAGTGGGCCTTGCCCAAAGTGTTTCTGACCTCCAGGGAGCCCAGTCAGGGTGCTGAGCATCCAGCCCTGAGCCCCACGCAGGGCGATGGGGCATAAAGAGCCTTCCCCCGTGCAGAAGTGGGAAAGCTGCAATAAATCAGCCTAGGGTGAAGAGAATTGCAGGAGAGTAAAGAAAGTAAGAGCGTAGCACTGCCTGCTCCGGCATCAGATCCCTCTCCCCACCAATTGTGTCGAGAACTAGAAGTCTATCACTTCAGCCTAATGGAGCATCATCAACTTACCTCAATGAGGCACTTAATCGAAAGAACATTTATACCCCTTGGATTGCCAGCCGCACTTTATGACAGCTCTTTGCGCAAGAGATGTCATTGTGCATTTACTTCTTTGTTAGACTAGATTGGAGTTATCAGCGGTTGAGTAAACCCTGCCATTCGCAGGAACACCCTGCATATGTTTGCAGGACAGAGAGAAACAGAATGGGAAAAAAGACCGAGCTGGTAGAGACGGGCATGACTTTGGCGATAAGGAGAGATACAACAAAGCCATTTTCCAGCAAGACAAGATGATTTGGGCCATATCCTTAACTGGTGTAATCCCTATGATGGGCTGCATCCACACCATCATAGGCTGTATCTGTATTTAAGCCAAAAATGAGTAATTCAGAGTAGTTACCATGCAGGACTGAACATGATTCTTAATGCAGCGAAGAGAGATATCTACAACCTCTGATTTTCCATATAGTTTTCTGAATTTAGCCCTTGTTTCTTGCTATAGGCTGTACAACAACTGTGGTTGACAGCTCTTTATAGTAGGTTTCTGATGTCCCAATCAGTCCCTTGGGCTGCACCAGTAGCAAGTCCCCCATCCACCTGCAGTGGATGACCTGAATACAGCACCATGCTAACTCACACCAGCCTAAGAAACATCCCCCATACAACACAGGCTGCCGTTCAAAATAAGGTATAAATACCTGATTTATAAATACAAAGAAGAGGAAGAAAAAACTGGCAGTCAGAGCGAGCCAGCTACAGGATACAAGAAGGTACGAGTCCGTTTTGCCAATTCCTGCAAGGAAACAATAATAATAATAAAAAAGAAATAAGAATTGATCTTGCTTCCTGAAAGCAGGCTGAGACATATCCTGAGCTGGAGGTAGAATATTCAGAGTGAGATATTCTGAAGTGAAAGGAGTTAGATTCAGAAAAAGCAGTGGAGATCTTGCTGAGTTTAGGAGACTAGAAAGCAGTTACTTTATTTACCTAAAATTTATAGCTGTTGTAGCTACTGGATTACACCTAGGTAAATGCAAAGTGAGTGCTGAAAAGACCTTACTTTCATAGACAGGGCTGAATAAGCATTGCGTAATCCCTTGGCAAATCCAGTTTACACAGCAGAGTTGGACTCACCCTGTGGACTTACCTCACCTGGTGCTGTGGCATCAGATCAGATGTCTCTCCTGACCACTCTGCACCCAAATACCACCCAAAGTAGTGACATCGGTCTCCATCCCTCCAGCAAGAACAGAGGCACCTTCAAAGAGCAAATCAGCCACCAATTTAGGATGGGTGAAATAACCCTCTAGAGAGGCCTCTCTCGCTGTTCACCGTGGCATGAGTCTAGATGGTGGTTTTAGACAAGCCCAATTTAGATGGTAAAAATTAAATGCAATGGACAATCTGTAGGAGTGTTTGCATCAGGTCTTACAGCCTCCAGGAGCCTGGTTAAGACAGTGAGCAAAGCCAACCAAGGAGCCTCCACCTTGGAAGGAGACCTCCATAGAGCATCAGTGCCCCACTCTCACAAAAGCCTTTTTGCTGTCTGAGCCCCTGTTCCTCCCTAGAGCTCTTTGCAGAGCCATGGGGCCTCTTTTCCAACAAAACCAAAACTTACTCTCTTCTGCTTGCAAGTCCTTTCCTGCAAGTAACATTTGAAACATCCTCCATCTCTTCAAGGCCAGCAACCTGCTGTGGGACACCCCTTTTAGCCTGGGGAAAGGTCTAAAACTAGGCAGAAAATGTGACTGCCATTTCCTAAGGGTGATGGTGAGAGAGGGATGGATGAGGGAAGTGTGTCTGGTAGCCCAAGGAAAAGCTGGTGGGAAGACAGCAGTTTTCACACTAACCCACAGGGGGTTTATTTGCCTCTGTTGAAATCCAGTGTGTAATTAACTGATCTCTGATAACATTTGCCTTGTCAGGATAGAATTCAGATCTTATCTTGCCTGACAGCAGCGTTTATGGTGTTAATGCTGGGAAATAAAGGGGGAAGATGTAATTGTGGAAACCCTATTTAATTTGAGGATTCTGTTATCTTGTCACACGGGCTGAGATTTCACTAATAGATTCAGACTCCGGGAAAATTATATGCTCAAATAGATGGGATTTTAACAGACAAGATCCCATTGATATTTATGTGAAAATACAGTAACTGCATTGAATATTTAGAAAAGTGGTTTTGCTTAGGAAACCTGCTAAAGCTAAGGGTGGCCAAAGGATCCGACCAAGAGCCACATCCTCCCAGGGTGGCCCAGGACATGAATGGAGGGTCCCTAAAGCAGACAGAGAGTGATCCAGGGAGTTTTGATGGGTCAGAGGGAACTTTTGCCCCCATGAATCGGTGAGCATGGGACTTACTGTCACAGAGCAGAGATCCATGAGCTTTAAATGGAGGTCACATAAGCCCTCAAAGTTTCCAAGACACCAGCTGTGACTTGGTCATCCTGGTCAAGGTCTCACAGTACTTTTGGTTTAATATTGGATTCTTTTTTCAGTTTTTGAAAATTGTTTGCCCTTGCCATGCCTTCTCATAGAAACCCTTTCCTCTGGTGTGCAAAGGGAATTTTGCCACTCTAAAATGAGGATAAAATTGTGAAAACATGCGCTGCCAGAGGAGAACGAAGGGAGAGAAAGAAAGGCAAGTGCCAACTCGGTCCCATCAGTAGATGGTGCAGTGTCTGCTCCCAGTATAGTATAGCAGGGGCAATGGTGAGCACAGACCAAGGCCACCACTGCCACCCACCCCTGGCTGGAGAGATGTCCCTCAGAGGAGAGGGCCTTGCAACCACCACAAACGTGTGAATCCCATCTACCACCTGCATGTCCATCCCGAAGCTCAGCTGCTTCCACACCACATCCCCACAGCACTTTAGCAGAGCGTGAGGTGGTTGCGTAGAGGGGCAACAGTCACCACCACCAGACTCAGCATCATCTCCGTCTTTGATCAGAGCAGGTATGATGGATCCCTGGTGTGGATCTAGCTTGGGTTTATAGGCAAATTTATTTGCCTAGAAGAACAAATGCCCGCAGAGTATCTACAATACCCTTTACAACCATGTCAGCTAATGGATGATCAATTATTTCTATTTATGACAAAATCATAAACTCTAGACTACAGAAACCCACTGTGTCTTCATCAAGACTATTGATTATCTTGCAGCTTGCTAACAACTGTTCTTAGGAGACCCCCCCCCTCTTCAGTCCAGCCTGACTCCAGCACAAATCTTGCAGAAACAGATTATTTGTGTGTGTCGTATGTGCATGGGCATGTGCATGGCTTTGAAAGACCCTGCTTGCACTTAAAAAATATTTTCCTGGAAACCAAACTAGTGATAAAGCTGCCTGTGCTTGCTATCAGCCAGGAGCACGAAGCAGATGTCTGCTCCGTAGCACTGAAATACTCAGGTCCAATAGCATAATCCAGCCATGCTGGATTTACGCAACATTTTTATCTTCCTTGCTGTTTTTTTCCCCCTCCTTTGTATAAGATAAGAGGAATACTAAAAAATAAATATATAAATATATGCACAAATAGCCTTGTTAGTAGATGTTGGAGGGGTTTTATCATTATTATTTATTTATTTAGAGCTGATTAACTCTTATCGGTGACGCCAGCTGTCAGCAAGACAAATGTGACACCCCATTAACACCTGACTCACCGGGAATGCTGCGCAGATGTTGTTTTGGTGTGGGACCCATTTGCTTTGGCTCAGGTCCCCCATGTCCTGGCTATCTTGCTTCCCCAGGAGCAATCCGAAGCAGGGATGCTGAGGGACCAGCCCTGACTCCCCTTCCCTCTCCTATTTTCCTTCAAGAAGGGAGAAAACCCCCTGGAAATCTCCCTGCTCTTGGACAGCAAGCAGGGATGCGAGAGCGTGTTCTGGGGTTTTTTGTGCTGTGGTATCTCTGAGTAAGGGCTTTGCAGAAGCGACAGAGGACGTGAGGGTTTGAGCTCTGACAAAGCCTGACCGAGACTGGCTGGAGCCCAGCTCGAAAGCTGCACTCGGCTGAATTTCAGCCAGGGCTTCCTACCAAATCTGTGTCCTCGTGATTGAGTTTTGGGTGATTTTCCAGCTCAAAGGGCTTCTGAGGACCAGGAGTACTAGAGAATAGGGGAGGACAGATGCCACCACAGCACTCCGTGCCTCCCATAAGTCCTGCTCCACCTTTCTCAGCTCTGTGCTAAGCCATTTTAAGTCATTTCTCCCCACAGCACCCTGGGGAGAGGTAAGGGTGCTCTGAAGTACCTGTGCAGAGAGGGAGAGCATATTCTGAATAAGGCATGGAGGGTTTTTTTCAGACCAACCCCTCTTCAAGGCTGTCTGCTCTTGTCTTACAGGGGGGCATAATAGTGGCTGCTGGTAAGGTCAGCCCAGTGTCCGAGGACAGACCATGAAGGGAAGAAGCAGATGGGAACAAAAGGACATTTTTTGATTAAATACCTGTGTTTCTGAAACATTTACACCCGGCCAGATTGATGTATTTCCATTACCATCAGGAAAGTGCTGTAAAACTCCGAGTCCGTACAAGCATCACATCACACACTCCTGTCTCAGCAGAAACGCGACCATCTGCTCACAGCCCAAATCAGACGTCAGGGCTGCTCCCCATCAGCCTGGAGCACTGGAGAAGTCTGGGATCAGGGAACATGAAGCCATATTGTAACAAGGGTGGAATGGGCAAGGGCTCACATCCCAAATACTGGGATCAGCACCATGGGATCTGCAACAAGTAGGGAGATGGGGCTCTGACTGCAAGGTACGGTCTCCAACTCTTCCCCGTGCTATGGCCAGGGGAACATTGAGCTCAGTAGGGCAGACCATCAGTGCACACTCCACCTTTGTCACTGCATCTCTTCTCCTCGTCCTCCATTTGAGCACAGAGATAACTGTGCCCCTCTTGCTTGAGCAACTGAGGTGCTCCTCTGGCCTTCCCAGAGGTGACATACATGACTTTACCTTCAGCCACGGGGACGTCAGCACTGCTGGGAATTGCTGCAGGGCGACTGCTGCTTTCACCTCCCTGTTGCTTGCGTCGGTGGAAAGGGTAACACGGAGAGAGTGATACACGAATGCAGGTGGCAGGGAGATTTCAGGACACAGAACAAAGTCCCACATGCTGTGTTGCTCCCATAAGTAAAAACTTTTGCCTCCAGCCACCATCCCTTTTGGAGATGACGGGGATTGCATCTCTGTGAGTGACAGCAGGAGGAACCAGGATAGAGGATGATAGACTGGGCGAATGCAGTTTGGGAAGCTGTCAGGACAGGCTCTGCAGTGGTTACAGACCTTGTTTTGATTTTTTTTCCCCTCTCCAAGTCTGTTTAGAAATGGCAGCTAATGGAAAACAGCTCTGGGGCCTTTCTTTAATAAGCAATTTGGACTGATTTTTTTTTTTTTTTTCCTTTGTAGTGTAGCCCAATTTCTCCTACAAGAAGAAAGGAGTGGAGCTCAGGTCTGGGCATTGGTCCGGGTCCTGCAAAGGGCAGCTCGCTCAGAGCACCCATGCTATGCCTTGCACTGGTTACTCCTGTTGGGAATTGCTCTCTGCTGTCTCCCCATCCTCTTGGAGGGTGCTAAGAGGACACCGATGGATGATGCCTGCTAGACAGACAGCCTTTGTGAAAACTACAGCAGAGAAACCTCAAGGACTTTGTGCCATTTGAGCAGATTTGATCCGGCTACTCTCTAATTTCAGACACCTGCTTTCGGGCACATGCTTGCCCAGGCACAGGCAAACGTAACTGGAGGATGGAAGCGATCCAGGCTTAACCGACAGCTTAGCGGGAACATCTGACCTTCCCAGGCACCTGGTCCTGGCTGGTGGTCACACTTTGGGGCTGTGCCACAAGGCTTCCCTCCTCGCAGTCATCCCAGGAGGAACCCGACAGCCCTGGAAATAACAGTTAGCAATGGGCTTTTATGATTTGCTGGCCTTTAGGAACCTGGGCATAAAGTACCGTCTCAAAGCCACAATGCAAATCCCATCCTATGCATGAGGATGTTGGGCTGACATGGATCTCAACTTAGTTTAGATGTATTCTTTTTCTAATTCTCTGTATGTCAATGGGTACCTAAGTCCCTTAGCTAGCTCTGAAAATCCCAAAATCCATAACTCAGCATGTTTACACATGTTCATATCCCCCATCAAATCCATCTGACTCCAAAAATTAGGTTTGGGTTTAAACATTCACTTTATGCCATGCTGCATCAGTCCTATTTCTTATTCTTCCACTTCTCTGAATCTCTAATTAGAAGACAAATATTCATCTTCTTCACCTAGTTGCTGTGAAGATTAACACCTTCATTTTTGTTTGCAAAGTGCTTTCAGATGCTTGCTTGAAATGTGTTTTAAAAGTCCAACTTAATCTGTGTTATGATTCTTACATCCAGAGCCTTACAGAGGGTGGGCAGAGATGAGATTTCTCTCGGTACAACATTGTCACAGCACAGAGCCCCTCTCCTGCTGCGCTATGCTGAGGTACTGCTGATGCTGCTGGTAAACTCTGAATTGAGACAATTTGGGGGCCAAATTTTCATACTGTCCCATAAAAACATAGGGCAATCTCCCGTCTTTTCCACAGCCTGCTGTGAAAGTGGGTTACTTGGCTTCAATACCCTCTCCTACCTCCACGCTACCGGGGATGTGTCGGTCCTCACTCTCTTGCCAAGACTTCTGGTGAATGAAAGTGCTGCTGCCTCTTGAGCGAAGGTTTGAAGATTTGAGTGATGCTGCTTTTGAAGGAGGCAGGTAGTCCTGGTGGGTAGGGCATCTGCAGACTCAGCTCCTTTCTTTCTGCTTTCCTTCTTACTTTGGCCTTTCTGTGGCTCAAGGAAAGAAGTTACAATGCTTCCTTTCATTGGAGTAACACCTTGGGAACTCTAAAAAAGATAAAATAAGAAAAGAAAAGAAAAAAAAAGAAGTATTGCTGCAAACCTTTGTTGACACAGCATCCACAGGAGGCATCCATTTAAGCCACTCGCAAGTCAATAGGACTTGGGCTCCTTGGATGTCCAGGTCCTGTGACAAGGCGGTGCAGCAGCCGGAGCAGGACTCAGCAGGACACATGGCTGGGAAGCTGATCCGGAGAAGGGGAAGCAATGGGAGAGACCTCCTACGTCCTGCTGTCAGCCGTGCGAGGAGAGCCGGGCAGCTAAATTGTGCGTGCTGTCTGCAGATTCTGTGAGCGACTTGTGCGTCATGGAGTGAGTTTTAAATAGCCTTGAGCACAGCAGTTTTTTCCTTTGTTGGTCTGAGGAAATCAGGTTCAGGATGGAGGTACCCTGAACTGGTAAAAGGAAGGGAAGAGCGATTCTCAGAGAACTTAAGCAAGAGGAGCTTTCATTTTCATTGGAAACATGTCAAGATTGTGGCACGACATCCTGCTTGAAAACAAATAGAAAGTCAACCGGAGGCCAAGGATTTTTTTGTTTTCCCAATGAAATATTGAAATTTGCAGCAGGAAGCAGGCAGACCTCATGGAAAAAAAAATAAAAATAAAAATAAAATCACTCTATCAAAAGCTTAACAAATTCTAGCCTTGGTAGGGAAACCTCCTGACCATAATCCCCTCTCCAAATACCGGTCCCATAAACCATGTTTCCCCCTCACTGCGGTGCTGACCTGCTCCCAGCAGCCGAGGTGCAGCTCTCCGGAGGGAGATGCCGAAAGCTGGATCCCATGGGTGCCAGCTGACTCAGCAGAAAAGCATCCCAGCAGCCTACATGGATGTGTCGCGGGAGGCAGGCAAAGGGTTTTTGGGGCAAACCTTGAGAGAGGCTGTATGTCGTATGGCTTCAGGTTGACTGTTCGTGTCTTTTTTTCTTTAGGGAAGAAAAACCTGTTCATTAACAGAGTTCCTTCTAATTCCATTGAGATAAAAATTATGTTAAACTCCCAGGAAAATCTGTTTTGCTCCATCTTCAGCTGCTTGCTTTTTACCAGTTCTGTCTCTAATAGGATTACTGAGATACTTTTGAAGAGCACAGAGCCTTATCTTAACCTTTGCTCTCTTTTTGGAAATGATTTAGTGCAGTTCTCTTATCTGGACAGAATTAAAGGCCTTCCGATGTGTTTTTCCACCACTATCCACTCCTCCCCACCCTCTCCAAAAATGCTATGGACTTTAAATCATCAGGAAAATAAAAAAAAATTTAAAAAGCTTTGAATTTGAAAGCAGAAGTTATTTCCAAGAAAAGCTGATTGGTAAAATATTGTCCTTTTGTGAAGGGGGGGTTGGAAAGTCACCAAGCCTTCCACGGGCAGCTGGCAAAGAAACGTGGAAGGAAACAAAAGCTGCTCATGGGGCAGATCTGCTGGAAAGTCTTTGAAAAATGGCCTGAACTGCAGATTAACTCTGTTTGGTTTGTGTTCAGTATTGTCTCGCCTGCTTGCCGTGGGGGCTGATGAGGTCTTTGCTAAATGCATGGAACTATTTGCTTAGCTGTGCTGTTGTTTTTCTAAGTCCTTCCACTTAAATGCCTCTGTTTTGTAACTTTTCATCGAGTGGTTTTTTTTTTGCTGCGTGGCTTTAGCGCAGCCAGCATTGCTGTGGCGGCAGTGTTGTCTCATGAATAAAGCGTTATGTTCAAGCAGAATTTAAGATACGTTCCTCTTCCCTTTTCTGTTTGTCTCCCTTATCTGATGGATCAGCTCTGTTATTGTACGGGACTTCAATTCTGAAACGCAACCCTCTCCGGTGGCGGAGAGAGCGACAGAGATTTCTGCAGGCGTTGCTCACCTATTCTCTCTGCAGGGCTCATAAACACTGCCTGAAAACATTTGATTTGCAGAGGTTAAAGGACCTCTCTGCTCCTCGCTCCAGCCCTAACCTGCAGCGTGATCTCGGACACATCAGTTCACCTTTCTCCATTTCTTTTCCTTCGTCATCTTTTGACTCTCTAGTTGGGAGATCTGGTGCTCTGGGCTGTCACCACTTGCACTCTCTCACATGGCCGGAGAAGAGCACGGAGGGAATTATCCTAACGTCAGGCAGCTCTAACGAGGACATGGCAACGGGAATATGTCTGGGGATCCAGGCAGTGCCAGCAAGGTGCTACAGAGCATCCCTCTGCCCAGGGCAGCCTCAAAGCCCATACCTGCAACCGTGGGGACCGTGTTGGGGATGCCTGGGGAGATGCTGGGTGTCGGAGCCCCCCTGTGCAGGTCCTTTCCTGCCAGGCTGTGATCTCCTCCCAGCTCAAGGATGGGCTGTGTTCACGAGTCACTGGATAACCCCTTGAAGCCTTGGGAGCAAACTTGGGCTCAGCTTACAGCAAAACAGATTTAGCATGAATTGAGGCTTTGTTTCCCATGCCAGGAATGCTCTCAGCAGCTCTGCTGAGCACCCCCACGGTCTGCCCTCCACTTCTAGAAAAAACCCTTCTGGCTGGCAGCAGAGGCTGGCACCATCAGGACAAGAAGTAGAGGTTTTGCACTTCCAGGTGGAAAAAACAACCAAGAGTTAAACCCGTGCTTTTGCCAAACTTTTACAGGATGAGACTTCTGGAGAGGGGCTGAATATGAGCATCCTGCACCCACAGCCCATCAGGTACCTATTGCTTCACCCTGAGTCCTCATCCTCCCCATTTGTTCTCTCTTTCCTCGTAGTTCCTTGCAGAGAACAGCATTTCTGGGCATTTTTGTACAACACTTGGCACAGAGAAGAATTGTGGTCAGTGACGGAGGAGTCACCACAATTTATTTAATAAATATTAATGCAAGGAGAGTGGCTGCTGCAGTGCGATTTCACCTTGAGAGCTGACCCAGGCAGCTCTGCCATGATCGGGTCAGCAACGTTCACATGCAAAATGCGTGTGAAAACAGTCAGGAGAGTTAAATACCAGATGTCAGAAGATGCTTGATGGAGTCGTTAGCGAAAGCAGTGAAGTGGGCAGCGCTTGGGGGAATTAATGAAATCGTTCAGCCCTAACGCCAGGAAGAGGGGAAGAGGGATGGCACCCGGGAAAGGATGATGTGAGATTTGGAAAGAAATGAGAAGTCAATGAGGTGGAGATGTGCAGAGAGGCCACGATGGAGGTTGCTGCTCTAATAGCAAGGACGTGGGGTGGGAGAGAGGGCCAGGACTCAGCCACGGCTCAGGGGGTGCGAGGGGTGATTTGAAATGTGATGGCCTGAAACAGAGCACTGAAATGCCATGGGGCAGTGGCAAGACAAGGAGATACCTCTGGGGCATTGCACTGAAGCAGAACTTTGGAGAAGTAAAAGAAAAGAAAAAAAAAAAAAAAAGCCATATTCAGAACAAGTGGAACCCATTGCATTCAGTTATTAAATCTGCTTCAACTATGGATGACTGACCAAGGCTACTTGTGACTTATTGGGGTTTTTTTAAAGAACGCATCTTCACACGCGCACAAAACCAGCAAGAAAAGTTTGAAGCTTTTCCCTAGAAATTTGAATGATGACAGAAAGACAAAAGGCACAAACCCAGGTGGTAAATCAGTTGTGGGAGTGCAGCAGAGTGCCACAGATCTGTTCTCCTCTTCCCCCATTCAAGCACTTTTATGGCCTAGGCTGGGGGCAGATGAATTTGCATTTAAACTTTCCTTCCCCCTCCAAGGTGGCACTTTCTACCTTATGCTTCTTTGAATCAGGAGATGTAGAATTGCCAAAGGAAAATAAAATAAAATGTCATCTTTTTTATTTAATATTTAACTGCTGCTTAGACTCCTCCAAGAAAAGACCCTGATATTACTGTTTGGATTGAATTATGATGGCTCCGCCTGAAAGTTATATATTGCTGGTGCTCCATTATTCATTAATCGTAGCTTTCCCTGTCAAGATCAACATGTACTTCTCAGCTGGTGCCTTGACTGCGTAATGCCTCAGATAGGGAGGGAATGTAAAAAAGACGCCTCTTAATTGTTTGGGGATTTCAGACATGGCTTTTAAAATGTCAGTGACGGTTCCTGAAAGATGGCATCCTTTTCCCTATGAGCTCTAGATTGCCAACAGATGTTAACAGCCCCCGGCTCCACCCGATACTTTATGAACTACAGAGAAAGTAAACAATACCAGGATACAGGCAGCGAGGTCTGATTGTAAATTCATTCCTGGGGAGCAGAGGAAAAAAAAAAACTCCAAACCCAGGGATTCGATGCAGTCTGCAACACCGCTCATTGTGCCAAGGTTGAAAAAGGTGTTGGGCTTTCAGAGAGTAATGAAGCTGCCATCAGATAGGGAAGTTTAGGGGGAAGGAAAAAGATTTAGGTCATTTTCTAGGCTGCTTTGTTCTGTTGCAGCTTGGGGGTGAGCATTGCCAGGTCAAATCCTCCCTCTCCAACAAACCTCACCTGGGTGAGCCACTTGGCATCTCTGCAGTTCAGCTCCCGCGGGGGGGGATGAAGATGTTGGCGATCAGACAGCACCCATGCTCTGCAGGAGGGGATGCTCCATCCTGTAAATTTTGGGCTTGTTCTCTTGCATTTCTCCACCAAAATGACTGCTATTTCATTCCTTAACCAGCTCTTCGGGCTACAGATATCTCAACAAATCTTAACTTCTCCGATTTGGAGAAGTCTGGTTGCCAGTGTGAAACTACCAGCACAACTCACACCGGTGTTCAACGGTGAAGGGGACGGAGGGGAGCAGGGCAAATGTCCCCGTGGTTTTACCCATGAAGCTGGATTGGGAGGCTGGTGCAGGATCCCAGCGCTTCCCACAAAGGCTGTCCTTGGGCAGCACACCGATGGCTGTGGATCTGCCAAGACATGCCATGAGACGAGAGCTGCTCCGAGGAGATATCCCACCCACCAGCCCTTCTCTGAGCTGCTGACCACCGTGTCAGCCTGTTGAGAAATGTTTTCCTTTGCTTTCTGCAGGCAGGATGCGCTTCAGGACATAAGGTGGTGCAGCAAAGAAGGAAAGCTCTGGGTTTCAGCAGAGCCAGAGCGGGTTAAGAACTTGTACTGAGGAAGAACATACCCCCGTGATAGTCCCCAAAAGGCGCAAGAGTGTCTGGGTCTCCTCAGTGTGCTTACACACCAGTGCACGAGGTGTTGTATTCGTACGTGAGCGATGCCTGCCTTGGAAATAGCTGTGGCTGGGAGCTCGTTTGCCTGGCCCTGATGCTACGAGGCGTGGGATCTGCTCTGCTCCATCCTCTGCAGGCTTTGCTGTCCCTGCAGGCAACAATAGGAGAGCAGAGCTTAGCTGTGCCCCCTTCCCCGAAGGAAAATATAATGTCCCCAAATGTCCCTTGGACATTGAGGCTATTTCTGCAGTCATTGAACATGTTTATTATAGGGCAGACGGGAATCGAGTATTTGGTGGCAGCCCCGTGCTCCCCTCACTTGTCCTTCAGTTTAACAGGATACAGGCATAAATCATAGATCTGATACTGCACATGGGCTCTGGCTATATTTTTTTTATAAAGAACATTTGCTCTGATTTATAGAGCGCTGGGTTTTGAATTAGTCTAGCTTGAAAACTGAATCAAATCTTTCCATCAAGCCTGGTTTTTTGCATTATGAATGGCTTAGCTGTTTAGTAATGGAATGCCAATCAGCCATTGCTTCCCTCCATAGGCAATACTGAGATCATTTCGGAACATAGACTCTGTGATTCACTGAAATGAACTGTAAAATTGTATTTTGTTTAAAGCTTTTTCTTTTGCTGGGAGATTCCTGAACGAACTGTGGAGTCACCTCGCTGGTGGCGTGAAGGGGTTTAAAGGAGGAGGGGGGCACAGTGGGAAGATGCATGCCTGAACTGGCCACCTTATCTCTACCAGAGTTGTCTCACGTGTAAAACAAGGATGATCGTTTCCTAAGTTGCAGGGATGTCTGAGCAGTTAGGACCAGATCTGAGATTTGGCCTACAAATGTGCACAGAAGGGTAATAGCTTTTTCCTTACCTTAAGAGCAGACTTTTCTCCCTGCTTGGCGGAGGCGAACCGTGTAGGCACAGCACTCTTGGCACGCAGATTGCTGGAGCCAGCCATCATCTCCTTGAGCCTGTACCCCCTCATAAACCTCAGCTGCGCTTGGAGCTGCTTTCTGGCTTTGCAAGAAGAAAAAGATGCAACCCAGACCCGTACTTTCCACGTGAGCCGTGTTGCACACACAGCCCCGTGCGGGGATGGTGCAGCTCCTCATCGCAGCTATGGATGCCTGGGGACAGGTATGAGTTAGAAGGCAATCAAAAAAATGTGAGCTGCATGGTTACTACTCCCCTCCTCAACTCTCAAAGCCTGGCTGGCTACAGAGCACTCGCCCACGGCTATGAGCAGTGGGTCCGAGCTGACCCAAGACCCTCAGCCAACTCTTTCTGCAGCCACCTCAGAGCTTCTCCAGAGCTCCAGCAGCCCCTGGGAAAGATGCGTCCCACCCTGCCATGAAAGCTGACAAATGCTCCAAAAATCCCTCGTGTTCCCAGGTCAGTCGGGCTGCTGTTAATTACCCTCCCCAACAGAAGTGCATGCCTTCTTCCTAGTCAGAATTTGTCAAACTTCAGTTTTAATGAACCTTTCTCCGTGGAAGGCCCTTGACACCAAGGTAACAGAGCTCTCCACCTTCAACTCATATTTTTGCTTTGTCACATACACAGGAGCATAAAAATAAGCTGTTTTTCAATCAAACAACCCAAGGTTCTCCAAATCTTTCATATTCAACTGGAGTGAATTATTCAGTGAATTATTTTGCTGTATTTAATGAGTTCCAGTTTGATTTGACTACTTCCAACTTTACAAACACGTTCTGTCGGCTTCCATCCATCTCAATAGCAGCTCTGAGATATTCCTTTAAAGTCATGTTTAGAGGCTTTAGGTTAGGTCTCATTAATACAGTAATGGTTTTACTAAAGAGCTCACATGCTAAACCCACTCTGCAGAATACATTAGCAAAATCACTTTAAATGGGCTGAAATAAATAACTTTCTGGAGCTTTCATATGCAGCTCCAGAACATCTAAGCAGATATATACTCGAATGGTTAAATGAAATCCGTGTTTCTGTACAGAAAACTGATGTAATTTCACGTGAGATGATGTCAGGACAGACACAGGAGCATGGTTACAGGCTGGCAATGGGGAGGAAAGGGTCCCTGTCTCATCTCAGCTACTCTGATGTAAATTTGGGCATTTTGCCTGATGTTCTTGGTGCTGTGGTTCCCACTCCCACCCTCCCTTCAGCCTCCCTGCGTGGGTTTAGCACAGTGCCTTGGAGGCTCACCTCCTCATCCCTACACACACACAGAAAAATAGTAATTCAGAAAAATCAGGAGTTTTAAAAAAAAAATAGTTATGTGAATATCAGACTCCAGGGTGGCTGGTTTCCTGCAGATTTGTGTCTCGTGGGTGACTCTGAGTTCTGGTCGAGACTTTTCATGTCATTAAGTCTCCTCTGTCTCCCTCCCTGCCAGCCTGTGCCGCAGCTCTGACGTCTAATCGAGTACGTAATGATGCTGCGGGTTTCACTCGGGTCATTCGTGGGGACTTTCTCCTCTGTTCAGCTGCTATCGACAGGAGATGGCAGAAGCATCATGAACCTCTATTGCTCTGTCAAATTTCCTTGAAAATAGCTAACACATTCAAAAGTTACGGAGGTGGTAGAAAATACAGATACGCATACACATACTCACAGTGTGTCATTTCTTTTGAGCTTAATTTCCTTAGGAAAATGGACTAAATATCTGCAGAAATTTTTCCTATTTACAAAGTCATATTTATGTGTAGGGTCTCACTAAGAAGACCATGTCGGTGGTCAACTGACAGGCACAGCAGCAATGAGTGGGTCTGCCCCTGCCTCAGTTTCCCTCTTGGCAGGGTAGGGATGATGATGTTAAACCTCCCCCCCCGGTTTTGTTTTTTTTTTTAACCTCATTTTGAGACTGACATATGGAAGAGCTACCTAAGAGCAAAGGCACTCAGTATTAATTCACAGGTGGCCAATTTTGTACCTGGGAACAATACGTGTTTGATTGTGCCGGTGCCAGTAGATTGCATTTCATAAGGGTGTCCCTGGAAGGTGCCAGAGCTGGGATCTTTCTCAGTGGGAACAACCATGAGCTGTGATGTATCGTTTCACTCTGGAAACATTTATAGCATGCTCCTCGCAGTGGGCATCTGCAAAGCAGCTTCTTAAGCTTTTATCACAGCAGGGTAATATCGACAACCAATGAACTTTCCCTTTCCGTAGCAGTTACAGAGAGATAGGTATTAAAATCCTCCACCCGCTCGGCTCCCCATTGACTTTCATCCGTGCCAAGCAACTGGCTTTACGTGGGGTTATGTCTCGCCAGAGGAGAGGGTTTCGGTAAGGCACTGTCCCGGGGGAAAGCGGATGGGAGGGGGGGACACAGCAAACCAGCCCCAACCATCCCTGTCACTGCACATCAGGGGCCAGTGCCCTCGGGGTGGGGGGAAAAACCCACACATTTCCCTAAAGCTGGGGAAAATCACCTGCAGCTGCAGGAGCACACCCAAGAGCCCTATTGCCGCACCCACCCACCCTCCCACCCAAGAATCCTCTTGCAGCACCCACCTTACACCCTGCCCAAAGTGGTGACTGTCAGGGTGGACCCACCAGACTGTGTGGGGCTCTGCCGATTTACACACCCCGGGGCACAAAATCACCAGTGGGAGATGGGTAAGGGACCACAAAAGCATCCTTATTCCTAGGGACTGGCAAACTTGGCATAGGGACATGGTAAGGAAGAGGCTAAAAAGGTGGAATAAGATAAATTCGGACAAACACAATCCGTCCCTTCGATACTTTGCCTCCACTCCGTCTGCCTTGTCCTGTCTGTCTCTTTTCTTTCCTCATGACTTCAGCCAAAGGTCATTAAATCGATAAGCAGATTTCCTGGTATCCAGCCACTTGGGGTCAGAATCTTTTAATAAAAGGGAGGGACTGTGCCCTTGCATATGAGCGCAGCATCCAGCACATCGCTCTATTTATTATCATGATCGTTATTATTGAAATATCACTCACGATTCCTTTATCGATTTTGGCACACAAAGCGGGGATTCAAATCTGTGTTAAAATAACAGCTCAACTGCAGCCCGCGGTATTGACGGGCGAGGAGCAATAACACTGACAGGAATGAAAGGCTCGGGGTGCTGCGGGGTGGCACGGCAGCGCTGGGATAAGGAAGTGTCATGATTTTGGACTAGGCTCCATTGCACGGTTTGGGGAAGGGATCTGGAAAAGGAGAAGACCAAGAGCTGGAGGGATGTCCCAAGAAGGATGCCTGCTGGAGATGCGTAGTGCAGCACTCAGCTCCTAAACATCCCTACATTTGCATCCTTCTCCCTAAAAGATTGTTTAAAAGCTCCTGGATCACCACTCCCAAGACCGAGCGAGGTTGCCTACTTTCCAAAAGCCGGTCAGCAAGCTGCTGTTCTCGCAGAGGAGCACACATCTTTGGGGTCAGCTCCTGGAGCCGTCACCTTCGGGTGGCTGCAGACATCTCGGGGACAGAGCAAGGCTTTGTGTGTGTGCACGCAGGAGGACCGGGATGCACAGGCTCTAGCTGTCTGGTTTGATTCATGTTGCAATTTCAGAGGCTCTGAAATACGGTGTTATTTGTGTAGAAAAAGCCAATGCAATGACTTTCCCAATAACTTTCTGTTGAATGATCCCGCATTCAGGCCCAAGGAAGGGGACATTAGCAGCTGGCAAGGCAAAAAAAGATATTTTTAATTTTAACGTTTTTTTTTCCCCCTCCCTCCTCTGAAATGTATTACCTTTGAAGGCAGAGCCTACGTGAGCAGGGAAGAACAGCAAGGTTATCACCAGCCTTCGGCACAGCCAGGGCAGAACCGCGGCCTCGCAGGGACCAAGGGCAGGAGAGACACGGCTGCTCCAGAAACACTGCGTCCTCTCTCCTTTCCATTCTCCACAGGCATCTTTTGGGGGTGAATACAACCTCTCTCTCTCTCTCTCTCCACACTATCCTAAAGTTTTTCTCTGTCTCTCTCTCTACTTAGGTTTCCAGCTATTTGTCTACTTGCATCGACTAGATTAGGTAAAGATTTAGGTGTAAGGATGGATGGAGATGGATTGGTAGAAAGCTACCCAACCATCCATCTGTTCCTCCACCTATCCATCTCACTTCTTAAATCCTGATACATTTCCCATCATAGGGAGCGAGCTCTCCTCCTAGATGAAGACTGAGGAGAGATAGATGGATGGCCAAGTAGATCTTTATTTAATCTATCCATCTATCTATCCTCCCAGACTGACCTATCAGCCCATCTCGCCTCCTAATTTTTTTTCTCTGCCTGTCTATGCTCAGAAACTCTGATCCATCCAGCTCCCAGTTAAGGATTTACTACAGCTTTTCTCATCAAAGAGCAAATGTGTTTGACCCTTTTCATTACCCATAAAATTACTTGCATTGCTCCTTGTTTTTGCTGTAGTTTTAATGGAGAGAAGCAGAGCCTGAAAGCTAGCGAATACCCAAGCGCTCTCCCCAATTAAATCCCAGGTTAATCATCACCAGGAAGACAAGAGCAGCGTGGATGCAGCCAGGCAGGGTGCAGCCAAGGGTGCACGAGGGACCTTAGCCCAAAAGATCATATTTAAAAAAAACCAAACCCATAGCTCCCCTAGCATCAGTGGATCCCATCCATTTGGATGGCACCAGCTTATAAATTGGTAGTTAAAAGCAGCCATCCACTGGGCAATTTTCCCATGAAGGAGTGAAGATTTGGTTCTGCAACTTCTTGATGTGGGTCTGATTAAACACCCTGCTTCCATCCTCTCTCTCTCACGCCGTGCCGGGTAATTTATGACGGCTCACAACAGACTATTGTAAATGTTCCCTATCGCTCTGGCAGCAGTCTTCCCTCCCTGGTACGCTCTT